>NW_026592368.1:245687-379846 GCF_907164565.1 Psammomys obesus | reverse complement strand
TTATTATTATTATTATTATTATTATTATTATTATTATTATTATTATTATTGAAAGACTCCCGCTAGAGCCTCTCTAGACGGGGAGACCCCGCTTCCCAAGGAACAGCGAGACCAGCCTTCGGATGCAAGCCGCAAGAGGTTTATTTCGATACACGGGTACCTGGGGCGACAAAGCCTTTCGGAAGACTTGCGCGCCTCTCGGTTGGGGTGACGGGTTTTCATAGGGCTCGGGAGCAAGAAGCACGGTTACAGAAGCGAGAAGCATAGTTACAGGGATCTGATTGGGCGGTTTGAACAAAGCCATAGTTAGGTCACGTACCCGGAACAGGGAAGGCGGGAAGGCAGATGTGAGCCGAGTCACGTACCCGGTTCTTATCTTGGGTGCCCAGAGTGTTTCAGGCGCCCAACCGCAGATATCCTGTCGTTGGGCATCTGTCCTGCCTTGCCTCTGATCCTGCACTGCTCCAGTCTTGCAAAATAGTGTTGCCAGCATTATGCTAGGGCTTTATTCTTTCATTATTATTATTATTATTATTATTATTATTATTATTATTATTATATGTGACAGATTACGGGTAACAGAAACTCCTCTTAGTTACGTACTTTTAAAGATTCATTCTTATTTTATTGGTGTGTAGAAAGCCAGGAGAGGGCATCAGACACCCTTAGAAACAGTGTGACATGAGTTAGTTACCACAAGGGTACAAGGAACTACGTCAGGGAAGAGGGAACAAAGTTTTCTTGCTTAAGAAATTGCCTACCTGGCCAGGAGTGCTGACACACATGTGATTGTAGCCCTTTGGGGAGGCAGAGGCAGAGGCAGGCGGGAGTCTGTGCATTCGAGGCCAGCCTGCTCTACAGAGCGAGTCCAGTATGGCCAGGGCTACACAGAGAGACCCTGTCTCAAAAAGCCAAAGTGTAGGAGGGGAGGAGTGTTTCCCAAGGCTTCCAACAGGATGGACAGTGGATTTGTTTCCCTGCAAACAAGGCTCTGCCAGGCTGGAGGTTCCTGTTTCTCGGGGCAGGTCTCTGGCTCCCAAATGAGGAATATGCTTTTGTTTGTGAGATTCTGAAGAAAAAAATTTAAAGGAAACAAAAAAAAAAAAAAACAAAAAACCGAGACGCTGTTTGCTCGCATTTCAGAACCTTCTCTGGGGTCTGCAGGCCCCTCCAGGTTTAAAAGCAAGTTTTAAAAAGATCCAGAAACCTTTTTGGCACAATCCGGGGCTCTATCTAAGGCCAACCCTCTGCCAGAAGAGCTAAAGGGGGAGATGGTTAAATCCGTCAGTGTTCCCAGCAGTGGACCAGGCCCAGCTTGCACGCGGTGGGGGGGGGGAAGATGGGGGATAGGGACGGAAGTGGGAGAGGTTCTGGGTCATGTGACTGGAGGCCTTGTTTTCTCTTTAACTGAGGCTCTTCTGTTAGTGTCTATTGGAATGTTAATAAAGGCCGGCCCTGTTGCTTCCTTGGATCTCTCTGTCCAAGATGAAAAGATACCATTGCTAAAAATCTTGGAGGAATAGACCCTCTGATCCGTGCCGAATCCTGGGTCACTATTAGGTAGAGAAGAGCAACAGACAGACCCCTGGGCTGGTTGAGAGACCCCGCCTACTGAGGGCGGAGCCATGCCTGGTCTGGTGGTTCTGGGTGCTATAAGGGCCCACATCTTCTTGATTAATGATTAATGAGGAGGCCCCACCCACTGTAGGCAGAGCCATCCCTGGGCTGGTGGTCCTGGGTGCTGTAAAGGCCCCACATCTTCTTGATTAATGATTGATGAGGAGGCCCCACCCATTGTGGGTGGAGCCATAAGGGCTGGTGGGGAGCCCCCGCCCATTGTGGGAGGAGCCATCCCTAGGCTGGTGGTCCAGGGTCTATAAGAAAGGCTGAGTGAGGCAGTGAGCAGGGCCCTCCTTGGGCATCTTCTTAATTAGTGATGGTTGGGAGGCCCCGCCCACTGTGGGCGGAGCCATCCTGGACTATGATTCTGAGTGTAATAAGGGGCTGCATCTTCTTGACTATTGACTGAGGAGGAAGCCCAGTCCAGTGTGGGCTGAGCTATTCCTCAGCTGGTTGGGAAACCCCACACACTGTGGGTGGAGCTATGAGGACTGATGGAAGGTCCTGCCCACAGTGGGCAGAGTCACATCCAAATAAAAGCGCAGTGGGGAAGGCAGGCAGATGGCTTTCAGGTGAAACCAGAATGGTTTCCTGAAACTGCCCGCTGTACATGTGAGAGGCCAGACAGGGTATCGGTGGCAGGGCCTGAAAGAAGTGAGCTTCACTGTGTTCGAACCCGTGTGTGCATGTGCTTGTGTGTGTTCACACCAGGTTAATGAAAGGCTCCCTTCTTTATTTTCTTTCCATTTTGCTAAACTTCTCCTCCTAGAGGGGCTGGAGAGATGACTTAGAGGGTAAGAGTGCCGGCTGCTCTCCCAGAGGTCCTGAGTTCGAGTCCCAGCACCCACAAGGTGGCTCATAACTGTCTGTAGTGAGATCTGGCACCCTCTGCTGGTGGCAGGCATACGTTCAGAGAGAGCTCTCATAGATTTGCTGTTCAAGAAATAGAATAAGGCTGAGAATGGAACAAAGTAACAGACCCTATTTGGGTGGGAAAAATATAACATGGAGATAGATAGATGATAGATAAGTAGATGATAGATAGATAAATAGATAGATGATAGATAATAGAGAGCCATATACATATTTATGTGAATATATATGTGTGTGTGTATTTTACATACATAAAATATATGTGTTTACATGGGATATCCAAAGTGAACTATTGCGTTTACATGAAAAAAAAAAATATCAGGACATAACAAACTCATTTAGGCAGGAAAATGGAATTAGTAGCTGCAAATAATGAAAATGGGCTGTCAGACTTTTGGTCTATATTCTGCAGTGTTGGGACTTTACAATGAGCATTATTTTAATGTATTGAATATTGTAGGTACTATTTTGATTTTAAAACAGTCTAAGAAAATATTTCGAATGTTATTTGTTGTTTTTTAAAAAATGTGTGCAATATTCTTTGAAGTTAAAAAAAAATATCTATGCCAGGTCGCAGGGGCACCTGGGGAGGTGGAGGCAGGAGGATCTCTGTGAGTTCAAGGCCAGCCTGGTCTACAGAGCAAGTTTCAGGACTCAAATAAAAGCCCAATAATAATAAAAAACAATTTATTAAAAAGGAACATATCAATTGTTGGGAGCCGTGGCTCTGGCAGCTGCTTTGATATTTAAATCTCAGCGGAAAGACTGGTTTTACCAGGACTTCACTGTAGTCAGGGAAGAATTTGCAAGTCCGTCTCCTTTTGTTTGTGACAGCAGGTGGGATAGCTTGTGAAGATCACACTTCTTCCTTCACCTCCTTGTGAATTTATCCCATTGTTCTGTGCTGTTTTTACTCTGGCTAAAAAGCTCTCTGCAATGAAAAAGTCAGCCTGCTGCTACAGCTGCTGCTGCTACAGCTGCTATGGCTGCTGTGGTAGCTGTCAAATCTGGAGCCTCTTAAAAAGTCTCCTGTGTGTTGTGTTGTGTTTTGTTTTTTTTTTATTAATTTTAATCCTCACTCCCAAATCAAGAACCATTCTACTCTGCTGGTGGGCTCCGGTAATCAATTTTATGAGGACTATATCTTTACATTTAATTACACCCGTAGAATATAATAGCAATGTATGACGGATTTCTGACCTTTGTTTTATTCCTAATTCACTAATTACTTAGCATCTAAAAATTCCAAATGGGTTCAGTCTTGACATCTCTCCTTGCATTCTCTGGCTGAGCAAGCTGGAACTTCTCCTAGCTTTCTTCCATGTCCTGTAGGCTTCGATATGGGTACCCAACAGGACCAAATCCCTCCAGACACAAAGACCCTGCTCCTTTTTTCGGCACAGGATCTCACTCTATAGCTTAGGCTAGCCTAGACCTCTTTTTGTAGCCCAGGCTGCCCCAAGAACACCCTTTGTAGCTCTTGCTGACCTGAAACCAGTAATTCATAAATAGACGCATACCACATCAGTTGGTTCCCGTGAACTGTGAGCAGACTTGAAGATGCTCTAGCTGTTCACAGTCCTTTCAGATGTCTCAGTCACAGAGACTCAAATGACCTGTGCTCCAGCCCTAGCAGGGCCACCCAGCAAAGAGAGATCACAGGTCCTCCCAATCCATTACTTAGGGCTGGCATTGCCTCCTGCGTCACTGCCTCAGTCCCTCCTCATGGTTTGTCCCTCTCAGTCAGGAGTGCCTGAGTGCACAAATGCTCTCTGGATTTTCCTGCTCCCCAGCAGGGTTCCTGTTTCTCCTCATCCTATTCGCCTTCTTTGCACACTGTGAGTTCAAGGCCAGCCTGATCTACAGAGTCCAGTACAGTCAAGGCTCCACAGAGAGAACCTGTCTCAAGAAAGGAGAGAAAAAAGAAAAAGGAGGGGGGAGGTAGAGAAAGAGGAGGAGGAGGGTAAAAAGGAAGAGGAGAAGGGGAGGAGGAGGCAGAGGAGGGGCAGGAAGAGAAGGAGGAGGCAGAGGAGGGGAAGGAGGAGGAAGAGGAGACAGAGAAGGCAGAGGAGGAGGGGGAGGAGAAATGGGGGGAGAGTAGAAAGTTTTATAACATGAAACCTTGCTGCACAGATTTTCCCAAAGTGTTACATTAAAAAATACAGGCCAAAGTGTATGATGCATACATGAGACATGTAAACTTTCTATTTAAAGTTGGCTCCAATCCCCAGGACTTCTCGTCTGAAACACATACAAGGGGGCTGGAGCAACAGCTAAGAGGTGAAAAGAGCCAGCTGCTCTCCCAGAGGTCGGGAATTCGATTCCGGACACCTACATGGCCGCTCACGACCGGCTATAGTGAGATCTGGCTTCCTCTGCTGGCAAGCAGCCGTACATGCAGCCATAATATACATAATAATATAAATATATATTATACATATAATATACATAATAAATAAATAAATCTTAAAAAAACAAATAAAAAGAAACATACAAATACTCTAAAATCTGAACAGCCCTGCTTCCCGATATTGCATTTGTCCTTGTGACTTTGAAGTCCCAATGGCGAGCTTACACAAGAACACAGAATGACAGTAGCTTGGGCAGTGAGGTGCCATACAGGTTAGGCAAGCAGGCACCTCCCCTCTCCTCTGCCTTCTCTTTCCCCGGGTTCCCAGCACACAGCCCTGGGTGAGGAGGGTCCCCTTGACTCAGAAACTCACCTCTTGCTTAGCCACAAGCGAAGGCTTTTGCAAAAGCTTCAGATCTTGCTTCGGTAACTACACCTTTGAGAGTTTTATGGGTACAGCAGACACCTTCAGGGGGTCCTCTAGCTCTTATAGTCTTTCTTGTCAGTCTCCTGACATGTTTCCTGAGCCTTGGTCATTCATCCTTCACTGTCTCCATCACCTGGTGCTCTTTACTGATACATTCATCTGTCTCTTGATTACTTGGCACTTGCTGTCATTTCTCCTAAGCACGGTGGAGAAGGCTGTGTTGCATTTGCTGGACAGATGAAGGGAAAGTGGCCTCCACCAGCTCCTCATGGTACTTTTCCATGGCACAGTACACTTTTGGGGGGACCATTCAGGTGTGTCTGGAACTTCTTGACCATTATAATGACCTGCAGACCCTTTAAGACTGAAAGTCCTGGGCTGGAGAGCTGGCTCAGTGGTTAAGAGCACTGTCTGCTCTTCCGAAGGAACCAGATTTAATTCCCAGCACCCACACGACAGCTCACAATTGTCTATAATAACAATTCCAAGGGATCTGATGCCCTCATACTAATGCACATAAAAGAAAATTAAATAAATTATTTTAAAAAAAGACTGAAAGTCCTGCTAGATCTTCAAGCAGTTAACCTACTGATCTAACCTCAGTCCTACTTTTACACTTGCTTTCATTTTGGTACTTATGTACATGTGTGTGTCCTTTTGCACATATCTGTATGACATATCCGATGCTACATGGCAGACAGGAAGTGAATTCCACAAGCGTAGTGTGAGCTCTTCGCAGCCATGTCTCCAGTCAGGAGATGGGCAGTTTGTCTAACCAGCTTGAGGTCTCCTTCAAGCAAAGCTGAAGACAAGGAAACCTGGACGTGCTTGCCAGGGGGACAAGGAAAAGCTATGCAGATCACGGGAGCTTTCTCTGATCTTGCACTTAGTGGCTCTTCCAAAAAAAGTGGATGGCAGAGGCAAAGCCAATTCCCATCACAGTGTCTCTGCATGTTGAATCAGGATGAGAGGGGCAGTGGCATGTCCCGAGTGACCCTTAGGGTGCACCCCACTTTCGGTGGTATCAGTAGCCATGCCAGGGAGACGGGCTGGCAGACAGTGCAGCTTTGCATTCTGGCCATTATGGGGCATCTTTAAAGATGCTTCAGGATGCTCCTGAGTGGACATGTGCCCTGTGCCCTGCAGTGTACATGAGATCACTCCTCTGTTTTCTGTTTATGTGGTGAGAGGATGTCCACCTAGCAGATGAATATTGGCAGGAGAGATGGCTCGGTGGCTAAGAGCACCCACAGGCTGCTCTTCCAGAGGACCCAGGTTCAAGTCCCAGAACCCACATGACTGTCTGTGGCTCCTATTCCGTGTGAGGATCTGACACCTTCACACAGACGCGCCTGTGCTCAGAACACTGATATTGGTACATGAAATAAAAATGAGGATTCCATTGGTCCTCAGTAAGGCTTGGGAGGTCTGAAGAGGTGCCACCTTCACAGTGTCAGGTAGTAGCTCACTCCTTCCAGGGATGTGACACACACACAAACACACACACACACACACACACACACACACACACACACACACACACATTGTGTTCGAAAATATGATGCCCAAATTTATTCTCCTTAAAGACGGTTCCATTCGGATAAAGCTTGCTCTCCAGAAAGAACAGAGGGAAACAATTGAAACCATTCACTCTGGTCTCACCAAAGTTCTTACACAAGAAGTGAAAAAACATGGGGAAAGATGAAGTTGGTTTTTTGGGTTTTTTTTCATCCCTCCCCCTTAAGTTTTCCCTGGAAATCCCTGCAAGACTGTAGCATTTCTCCGTATTGAAATCTGGGTCTACTTACAGAATTGCCACAAGCCTAGCCTTTAAGGAAATGACCCAGTTTTAAACATGAAATAAGTACATTATATTTCCAGGCATCATTTGGACATGGGCTCTGTCTCACTGTCCATTGCTGTGGTTCTTCTGCTTTGTGAAGGCAAGAAGAGGCCTCAGGACCATGTCTGTGAGCTCTCACTCAGCAAGGATCCTTCTCTTTCTCTTTGCACTAGGCGTGTGAAAACCAGCTCTAACAATCCTTGGGGTCTCTGGGGTGACCCTGAAATAATAGCAAAATAGCACAGAAACCTTGGCTTTAAGAGAACATTTTTGCTTAGGCTACAAAATCGGGGTTAGGTTGCGTAATCCAATTATGCCCTGTTATCGGTACCATTTGAAGTCTCCCACAATGGCTGTCTTGTTAATCACCATAGAGGCATGCAGGATGTATGCTTGTAATTAATATAATTATAGGTGAGCAGACTGACCTGACTTTTTCACTGTTTACCAACCCATGGCTAGCTGTGTGCATGAATTTCTCCGATGGCTGTCTCCAAAGCGGGGTTGGTAAAGTCAACCTCAGAGTGCCCGGGGGCTTTGCTTGGGTGGCCAGCAGCACAGCCTGCTCTGATGTTACCTAAATGTCCCCCTAGCACTCCCCGGCCTTCACCTCCATTCATTAAAGCTTCTAGGGGTTTCGCTCCACAAGGAAACCCAGAGTTCTCCTGTAGAACCTTCCGGAAAGCCACCGAGAGCACTGGAGATTGTGGCTTGGTGATTCCACGTGTTCCCCTCATTTATTGGTCAGCAAATTCTATTTTTTTATTTTTATTACTTTATTAATTTGCTTATTTATTTATTTATTTATTTTTATTTTTATTAATTACACTTTATTTTCTTTGCAGCCCCCATAAGCCCCTCCCTCCTCCCCTCCCAGTCCCACCCTCCATCCCCCTACTTTGCGCATGCCCCTCCCCAAGTCCACTGATAGGGGAGGTCCTCCTCTCCTTCCTTCTGGCTACTACAAATAAAGCTGCTACAAACATGGTTGAGCAAATGTCTTTATTGTGTACTTGAGCCCCTTTTGGATATATGCCTAGGAGTGGTATGGCTGGATCTTGAGGAAGCGTTATTCCTAGTTGTCTGAGAAAGCGCCAGATTGATTTCCAGAGTGGTTGTACAAGTTCACATTCCCACCAGCAGTGGAGGAGGGTTCTCCTTTCTCCACAACCTCTCCAGCATGTATTGTCCCTTGAGTTTTTCATCTTGGCCATTCTGATGGGTGTAAGGTGAAATCTCAGGGTCATTTTGATTTGCATTTTCCTAATGGCTAATGACATTGAGCATTTCTTTAAGTATTCCTCTGCCATTCAATATTCCTCTACAGACAGTTCTCTGTTTGGCTCTGATCCCCATTTTTTTCATTGGATTACTTGATTTGCTGTTTTTCAGCTTCTTTAGTTCTTTATATATACTGGATATTTGCACTCTGTCAGATAAAGGGTTGGTGAAGATTCTTTTTCAGTCTGAAGGCAGTCATTTTGTTTTGATGATGGTGTCCTTTGCTTTACAGAAGCTTTTCAATTTCATGAGGTCTCATTTATTGATTGTTGCTCTTAGAGCCTGTGCTGTTGATGTTCTGTTCAGGAAGTTGTCTCCTGTGCCAATGAGTTCAAGGGTATTCCCCACTTTTTTTTCTAATCAATTTAATGTGTCTGGTTTTATGTTGAGGCCTTTGATCCACTTGGCCTTCAGTTTTGTGCAGCGTGATAAGTATGGATCTATTTTCATTTTTTTACATGTAGACATCCAGTTGGACCAGCACCATTTGTTGAAGATGATATCTTTTTCCATTGTATGCTTTTGGCATCTTTGTCAAAAATCAGGTGTCCATAAGTGTGTGGGTTTATTTCTGGATCTTCTGTTCAGTTCCATTGATCCACCATTCTGTTTCTATGCCAGTACCATGTAATTTTTTATAACTGTTGTTCTATAGTACAGCTTAAGATCAGGGATGGAGATATCTCCTGAAGATCTTTTATTGTAGAGGATTGTTTTAGCAATTCTGGTGTTCCTGTTATTCCATATGCAGTTGAGAATTTTTCTTTCCAGATCTGTAAAGAATTATATTGGTAATTTGATGGAAATTGCATTGAATCTGTAGATTGCTTTTGGTAAGATGGCCATTTTTACTATGTTAATCTTGCCAAGCCATGAAAATGGGAGATCTTTTCATCTTCTGATATCTTCTAATTCTTTCTTCAGAGACTTGAACTTTTTTTCATACAAGTCTTTGACTTCCTTGGTTAGGGTTACTCCGAGGTACCTTATGTCATTTGTGGCTATAGTGAAGGGTGTTGTTTCCCTAATTTCTTTCTCAGCCCTTTTGTCTTTTGTATACAGGAGGGCTACTAATTTTTTTTTAGTTAAATTTGTATCCAGCCATTTTGCTGAAGGTATTTATCAGCTGTAGAAGATCCCTCGTAGAGTTTTTGGGGTCACTCATGTATACTATCATATCATCTGCAAATAGTGATAATTTGACTTCTTCCTTTCCAATTTGTATCTCCTTGATCTCCTTCAACTGTCTTATTGCTCTAGCAAGGACTTCCAGCACTATGTTGAAGAGATATGGAGAGAGTGGGCAGCTTTGTCTTGTTCCTGATTTCAGTGGGATTGCTTTAAGTTTATCTCTGTTCAGTTTGATGTTGGCTATAGGTTTGCTATATATCGCCTTTACTATGTTTAGATATGTGCCTTGTATCCCTGATCTCTCCAGTACCTTAAACATGAATGGATGTTGGATTTTGTCAAATGCTTTTTCAGCATCTAGGGAGATTATCATGTGTTTTTTTTTCTTTCAGTTTGTTAATATGGTGGATCACATTGATGGATTTCCACATATTGAACCACCCCTGCATAATGTGATGAAGCCTACTTGGTCATAGTGGATAATATCTTTGATGTGTTCTTATATTCGGTTTGCAAGTATTTTGTTGAGTATTTTTGCATCAATGTTCATAAGGGAGATTGGCCTGAAATTCTTTTTCTTTGTTGGGTCTTTTTGTGAGGTTTAGGTACCAAGGTGACTGTGGCTTCATAGAATGAGTTTGGTAATGTTCCTTCTGTTTCTATTTTGTGGAATAGTTTGAAGAGAATTGGAGTTAGCTCTTCTTTGAAGGTCTGGTAGAATTCTGCGCTGAAACCATCTGGTCCTGGGCTTTTTTTTTTTGAAGGGAGACTTTCGATGACAGCTTCTATTTCCTTGGGGGATATAGGGCTATTTAATTGATTTACCTGGTTCTGATTCAGCTTTCATAAGTCAAATCAATCAAGAAAGTTGTTCATTTCATTTAGATTTTCAATTTTTTTGACATATAGACTTTTGAAGTAAGTCCTAATTATTGTTTGGATTTCATCAGTGTCTGTGGTTATGTCTCCCGTTTCATTTCTGATTTTGTTGATTTGGATGCTGTCTCTCTGCCTTTTAGTTAGGTTGGCTAAGGGTTTGTCTATCTTGTTGATTTTCTCAAAGAACCAGCTCTTGGTTTCATTTATTCTTTGAATTGTTTTATTTGTTTCTAATTGATTGATTTCAGCCCTGACACACCTTTTTGGTGTGTCTGCTTTTTCTCTTTCTAGGGTTTAAGTGAGCCATTAAGTTGCTTGAATGCACTGTCTCAAATTTCTTCTTGAAGGCACTTAGTGCTGTGAACTTTCCTCTTAGCACTGTCCTCATTTTGTCCCTCATGTTTGGGTATGTTGTGTCTTCATTTTCATTGAGTTCTAGGAAGACTTTAATTTCTTTCTTTATTTCTTCCCTGACCCAGCTGTCATTTAGTAGCAAGTTGTTCAGTTTCCATGTGTGTGTGTAGGCTTTTTGCTATTTTTGTTTTTGTTGAGGTCCAGCTTTATTCCATGGTGATCAGACAGGATACAAGGGATTATTTCAATCTTCTTGTATCTGTTGAAGCTTGCTTTGTGACCAACTATGTGGTCTATTTTGGAGAAGGTTCCATGAGGTGCTGAGAAGAAAGTAAATTGTTTTGTATTTGGGTATAAGGTCATGACCTCTGTCAGAGACATTGTTTTTTTGTTTAATTTCTGTTTTGTTGACCTGTCATTTGCTGAGATTGTGGTGTTGAAGTCTCCCACTATTAATGTGTGGGTATCTATATGTGGTTTAAGTTTTATCAATGTTTCTTTTACAAATGTGGGTGCTCTTGTATTTGGGGCATAGATGTTGAGGATTGTTATGTCTTCCTGGTGGAATTTTCCCTTGATGAGTATGAAGTGTCCTTCCCCATCTCTTTTTATTAATTTTGGTTGAAAGTCTATTTTATCAGATATTAGAATGGCTACTCTTGCTTGCTTCTTGGGTCCATTTGCTTGGAAAGTCATCTTCCAACCTTTTACCCTCAGGTAATATCTATTTTGTGATTTTGGTGTGTTTCTTGTATGCAACAGATTGCTGGGTATTGTTTACGCATCCATTCTGTTAGTCTGTGTCTTTTTATTGGAGAGTTGAATCCATTGATGTTGAGAGAGATTAATGACCAGTGGCTGTTAGATCCTTTGATTTTGATATTGGCTGTGATCCTAATGTTGTGTGCTTGGTTGCTTTTTGTTTTAGTGTAGTAAGGTTAATTATTTCCTGTGTTTTCTTGAAAGTAGCTAGTTTTTTTGGCTTGTTTTTCCCTTCTAGTGTCTTCTGTAATGGTGGATTTGTGTGTGGATATTGTTGAAATTTGTTTTTGTCATTGAATATCTTGTTTTCTCTGTCTATGAGGACTGAGAGTTTTGCGGGATATAGTAGCCTGGGCTGAAATCTGTTTTCTCTTAGGATCTGCATGATATATGTCCAGGCCCTTCTGGCTTTCATAGTTTCTGTTGAAAAGTCAGGTGTGATTCTATTGGGTTTGCCATTATATGTTACTTGACCTTTTTCCCTTGCAGGTCTTAGTATTTTTTTCTTTGTTCTGTATACTTACTGTTTTGATTATTATGTGGCGGGAGGATTTTGTTTTCTGGTCTAATTTATTGGGTGTTCTGTAGACCGATTGTATTCTTATTGGCTTCTCCTTTAAGTTGGGGAAATTTTGTTCAATGATTTTGTTAAAAATATTATCTGGGCCTTGGAGAAGGGAGTCTTCTTTTTCCTCTATTCCTATTATTCTTAGGTTTTGTCTTTTTATGTTGCCTTGAATTTCTTGGAAGGTCTGTGTCAGGAATTTTTTAGATTTAACAGTTTCTTTGACATATGCATTTACTTCTTCCATTGTATCTTCCACACCTGAGATTCTTTCTTCCATCTCTTGTAATCTATTGGTTATGCTAACCTCTGTAGTTCTTGTTTTCTTCCCTAAGTTCTTTCTCTCTGCAATTTCCTCCATTTGTGTTTCCTTTAATTTTTCCAATTCTATCTTCAGATCTTGAGCCATTTTGTTGATTTCCTTCACCTGTCTGACTCTATTTTCCTGTATTTCCATCAATTCTTTCAGTTCTTTGTTTGAACAAACCTCTGTTTCTTTTATTTCATTCAGTGATTTAAGCATTTTCTTTCTAAAGGCCAAAAACTGTTTGGCTGTAACTTCCTCTATTTCTTTACGAATAGCCATATTCTGTTTGAGTTTATCTTTCTCTAGGTCTTTATGTATTTTATTTGTTTCCTCTGTTATCATCTTCATGAGCATAGTTGTTAGGTTATCTTCTTGAATTTCATTTATGCTGTGGTGTCCAGGGCTACTTGCCCCTGGATAACTGGGTTCTGGAGATGCCATATTACTCTGTCTTTTGTTGGTTGAGCTTTTACACTGGCCTCTACCCGTTGGGCTATCTTAGGTGTTTGGGGTTAGTTTCTGGTGGTTCCTGGGGATATTGTGGTGGAGAGAATCCCCTTGGCAGAAAGCTTGTTTTTCTTGAAGGAAGTCTTCTCAGCTTTTTGGTTATAGTCAGTGGATGGCTGGCATTTTTCAGGAGTTGCCACTGCTCTCCTCAGGGATAGAGACCTGAGTGGTAACTGTGGTCTTTGTTAGTCGAGAGGGTTCTCCTCTCACCCAGGGAAGTCCTGAAGATAGCTGCCTTGCTTCTGGGTTTCTTGCTATAAATTTAATGATCTGCTGCTGTGACCTGTGTGTCCCGTGGTTTGGTCAGTTTTGTTAGGGATAACTAGTTGCCCCTTGGAGCTGTATCTGGGGGTTGTTCTCGGGGATTCCGGGCTTTTATAGGTCTGAGGCTGGGGCTCTGTGTCCCAGTCCCAAGTGGTAATCTGTGGTGGGTGGGTACCGCTTTCCTGGTAATAGCAGTCTATCTGGTGCACAGAAGGTCCCTGGGTTGGGCCAGTCTTGGGACCTATTCCAGGGATATACTGGGTGGCCTAAGTCTGTCCTCTTTGCTTAGTTTCCTGTGAGGATTTCTCCTGACAGTGACTCCCAGTCTCTGTTGCCCTGGGGCACACAGTTGGAGAACTGGCGCACAACAACTGTTTGTGCCTGCTGCTGGAGCCCAGTTCAGTGATGGTGGCTCGGACCTGCTGGTCTGTGAGACTTTTTCCAGGGAAGGACTGGATGATTTAAGTCAGTACAGTTTCCTTCCTTCCCTGTGGATTCTCTCGCAACAGGGGCTCCCAGTCTCTTTTTTGCCCTGGGGTGCACAGCTCAGTCTGTGCCTGATAGCTGGAGCACAGAAACTGTGCCTGTGTCTGGAGCACAGCTCAGTGATGGCAGCTCGAACCCATCAGTCTGTGACACTTTTTCCAGAGAAAGACTGGGTGACCCAAGTCAGAACCGTTTCCTTCCTTCCCTGTGGATTCTCTCACAACAGGGACTCCCAGTCTGTGGTGTTTTTTTTTTTTGTGCCCACCAATCAGCCTGGGAAGGTGATCAGGACACGCAGGCGTGTGGCTCTGGTCTGGGGACCTAGTGCCTGCGTGACCCGGGATCTCTTCTGGGTTCTGGCTGGGGGACCTGAGAATGGACCCGACTGATTCCCATGCCGTGGGGGTTTCATCTCACCTGGGAAACACGATTGCTGTTGTTTTAGGGCCCAGAGTTCAGTCTCTTGGTCTCTGTACAGGAACTATTGTCCTACTCCTCAGACGCCCTGTTCTCCTGGTGCCGCCATCTTGTCATCCCCTAGCAAGTTCTATTTTTAGCAGCCTTTGATAAGCCCTTTCTTATGGGGTGTCATTTTTTCATTCCTTATTCTATCTGATGAAGTATTAATCCATGTATGTGTGTATATACATATATACCTATATGTGTATCTATGTATTTAATTATACATTATATATGCATTATTTAATTACATATACATATATATGTTTATACACATATTTAATTATATATTCAATATATTTCATATATTTATATATTTATATTTATACATTTAATATATTTAATATTACCAATAATTGCATATGTGTGTTTATATGTGTATGTGTATGTATATATACATATAGAAACTATATTAGCAACTGCTGCTGTTTTTTTTTATCCATTATGTATAGCCTAGCTTCATTGAGAGGATTTGGAAGAGTTTACATTTATAGACAAACACTGGAAGCAAAAACACTTTTTCCAAGTTTTCGAGGCCTGGGTCACCTTATTTAAGCTCCCTGAGCCCAGTCTTTTTCTTCCTCATAGGGGGAGGGGATTAAATGACCCTTTTACCTAAAACACTGTGCATCAGGCCTCTCCTGTCTTGTCAACAGTAGCCACATAGATTTGATTTTTGTTTGTTTGATTGGTTTGGTTTGTTCTTCCAGAGAGGGTAACCCTGGCTGTCCTGGACTTGCTCTGTAGAACAGGCTAGCCTCATGGAGATGCTCCTGCCTCTGTGTCCCTGAATGCTGGGATCAACGGTGTGTGCCACCATGCCCAGCCATGCAGATTTCTTTTAGCAAAATATCTGAACAGTCTACAAGAGGAAATTTTTTGTTTTAAAATAATAAAACACACACACACACACACACAGATTCTATGAGCCTTATAAACCTTTCTCATGGGATTTATGTTAAAAGACCACATTCCAGAACATGATGGGACAGCTGATATGTAGGCTGGTCCTGAGGCCATTTTCCTACCAAGACCTTCTAAGATCCTCCTTAGAGCCACAGAGACCGAGAGGGACATCTCCACCATCCCATTGTATTGAGCATCTCTGATTGTAGGTACCATTGGCATTGCACTTCCCCTCCACGAGAGTCTCCATGCGCCTAGGAGACTGTGGAAGCAGCTTTCTCTTCCCTTTGAGAAAGAAGGCTTGAGGTTGAAAAAGGGTTGAGTTTTGGAGCCAGTCACACAACTAAAAAGATCCACCCTGCAGGGTCAGAGCCTTATCCCCTTCTCCACTCACCTCTGAAACAGTAACATCCTACAAAAGCCATTGCATTCTGAGAAACTCCTTTCCTCCTTCATTTTCTGGCTTTATAGATTAAAATAAAGGGGGGGGGAGTTTTATAAATGTTTTGGTAACAAGAGATAGACTGTGATGGATGAAATCGCTTTTAAAAAGGAAACTTAAATCTTTTTTTTAAATCAATTTGCTGGCCGTCTCGCCACCTTTCATGGCCAAATCAGCAAAGTTTTCCTGAGAAAAGTGTACTTCAAAAGTCAGAAGGTGTGGGTATGGTTTTTGGGCACTATTTTGCTCTGGGAACTGTTGCATTGTTTGTTTTAACTTCCCTTCTAGGTGGGAATGAACACTCACTTTGCACCAAACAGAAATCATCCGTTGACTGAGTTGTTCCAGGTGTCTGCTGGTAACACTTCTGCTGACTTCAGGAGAAGGGGTCCACTGTGTGTCTGAATATGTTATGTGACTTGGGTAATTTACCATAGGTGCACATGTTTGTTTTTTAAAGATGTAGAATTTGCCTTTGTTTGGTCTTGTTTGTTGTTTTCTTTCTTTCCTTCATTCCTGGAAAAGAAAGGACAAAATATAGTCCCTCTCTTTCTCAAAGTGAGGAGTGGGAAGAATAATTTAAGTGTGCTCTGCCTTTGCAGTGCTTTCTTAGAACATAATTCCTATTTTTGAATTTTATTTTATTTTTTATCTTTTATTATGTGAGACCATACACTAAGAGCCATTCACTAGGGGAAGTTCAATAGGCATGTGGGCTTTCTCAATGGGAGAATTGGCATTTTGCAAGATCTATACCCCAAAGCACCCCTAAATTGCTTCCAGACACTGATAACCCCTTTATTCTGTGCTACTGTGTCTCTTAAAAAATTCTGGCTTGGCACAAACACTCACTTTCTGGGTTTATACAAGCTCTGAATGAATAAACTTCCTATGGGATCTTTTTGAAGTTGCACTGCTGTTCAGATGAATTAATTTCTGATTATCAAATTTCCTGATTTGAATAAAACAATTTTAGAAGGTAATCTGTTTTGGCACTTCTAGAACAATTTTACAATTTTATGACAGCAATAAATACTTTTGTGGATCTCTAGATGTCTCACTAAGAAAAGGGCTTGAGACAGATTTGTTGCTTTAGATAAGCTCTGACTCCAGGGATGGCTCCATTCACTCTTGTATACACCATAAATATAGGCAAGTTTACTCTTCCCAAAACCCAAAGTGTAATGGGGTTACCAATAAATGTCTAAAGTACAAATCTTGATGTCAACACATACAAATTGTTTCATTGTAATTCCTTATGCCTTGTCAACTTGTGGCATAAAATACTGTCAATCTAAACTCATTTTGTATGTTAGAATGACAGACAGATAAAAATTTTTGTCCTGAATGGACTATAAACTAAGAGATAGCTGGAGAATGTTGCCGGAGCCTGACAGCAGAGTTGAACAGTTCTTGAGTTTGAAGTGAGGATTAAAATTAATAAACTAACACACAACACATGGGACCTTTCTGAGAGGCTCTAGTGGAGAGTAGACTCAACCAGTGCCCTGGATTTATTTCAGACTGTTTTTAAGCCAGAGTAAAAACAGCTCAGCACAATAGGTTAAATTCACAAGGAGGTGAAAAAAGAGGTGTGATTTTGACAAGCTCTCCCACCTGCTGACACAAACAAAAGGAGATGGACTTGGAAATTCTTCCCTGACTTCAGTGAAGGCCTGGTAAAACCAGTCTTTCCGCTGATATTTAAATTTCAAAGCAGCTGCTAGAACAGCGGCTCCCAACAGAATGTGTAGCCAGGTCAGTCCTAATTGAACAGACATATATCTTCTTGTAACCTCTTGGACCCTGTTAACCTTTAACACTTGTCAACCTTTGTCATTCTGAACTCATCATGAATTTCTGTAATGGACACACAAGTACGAAATGTTTAGTTTTAATGAAAATACATGTAACCTGTTGCATTTTCAAATTCACCTTTATCTGTAATCAATTACATTTTTGACTATGAATTAAGTCCTTTGTCTCAGAAATATAAAAGCTATGACCACACAACAAGCAGGGCTGAAGCCCACTGGAATTTGCTTCCTGCTCTTTCTGCTTTCTTTCCTCTTTCTCTTCTTCCATATTCTTGCTGTAGAAAACCTTTTCTGCTACCTGCACTAAATCCTTCAACGACTTGTCCTGTAAATCCTCTATTTTCTGGAGTTTTCTACGAATATCTCTGGCTGACTGGTCTATAAAGTTTATAGTCACCATTGCCTTATGCTTTTCTGAGGTAGGGTCATAGGGCATAAACTGACTGTAAGCCTCCATCAGCTGTTCAAGAAAGGCTTTGGGGGATTCATCTGGCCCCTGAACTGTCTCTTACCTTCGTCAAATAGGTGGGCTTTCAAGCAGCCCCACAGAGACCCGCCATTAAAGTCTGGCGGTAGATCTTCAGGCATTCCCTACCTCTGGATGTGTTGTAATCTCAGTTGGGGTGGGTGAGGGGAAAGCCATCATCAATTTCATTAGGGAGGATGGAAGGCCTCCCATCCATTCCTGGCACATTCTTTCTCACCTCAAGGTGGACCCTTCCCCATTCCTCGGTAGTCAGGAGGGCCTGCAAGTGTTGCTGGCAATCATCCCAAGTGGGCTGGTGTGAGAATAGGACAGATTCAAACAAAACAGCTAGAGCTTGGGACTTTTTGGAAAAGGGGGGTTTACTTTTGGAATCTGGTGGCGACTGCAGTAGTGCGGAGGGACTGCTGGCAACACTCTCGCTTTCAGAATCTGGTGGTGCCAAGGGACTTGTGGCACCCTGCTGCAGACCTGCTGGGGGATTAGTGGGGGGAAAGCTGGTGGATAAGAAGGTGGAAGGTCAAAAAGAAGTCACAGTCTGTTCCATAATAAAGACTTCCGTCAAGAAAATCAAAGAAGCAACACCGATAGAGACAAAGAGAACACGACAGGCAATTCAGATAAGGATGCCCTTACGGGTGGTACCACAGAATTTGATTGAGAGGCTGCCTCATGGCAGCCATATCCAATGAGAAACAGACAGGAGGAGGACCATCACGAAGCTAGCTTCCCCAGATGGAGAGGCTGCCTCACGGCGGCCATCTCCTACAGATGGGAGGAGGACCATCACGGACCTAGCCTCCCCAGATGGAATCTGGAGCATCCTCCAGTTCCCAGTCATGGCTATCAGAAGCTAGAAAAGAGACTGTATTTCATATTCCCCCTCTGCGGACTTCTAAACAACTGAGGGAATTCTTAGGTACAGCGGGGTTTTGCTGGCTGTGGATTCTGGGATTTGCCAAGATAGCAGCCCCTCTCTATGCCCTTACAAAGGGCAACGACTCTTTCATCTGGGGAAAGGATGAACAGGCTGCATTTGATAATATTAAACAAGCCTTAATGTTGGTCCCAGCATTGGGACTCCCTGATGTGATCAAACCCTTCCATCTCTTTGTGACCAGAATCGGGGAATGGCCAAAGGGGTGCTAACACAGAAAATTGGACCCTGAAAGAGACCAGTAGCCTATCTATCAAAAAAGCTTGATTCAGTAGCAGCAGGATGGCCAACCTGCCTGCGAATAGTAGCAGCAGGGTGGCCCTAGTAAAAGATGCAGACAAACTGACTCTGGGACAGGACCTCACTTTCTATGCTCCTCATGCCCTTGAGAGTGTCATAAGGCAGCCACCTGATCACTGGCTCACAAACGCCCGCATGACATATTACCAGGCTTTGCTCTTGAATAACGATAGAGTCACCTTTGCCTTGGTGACAGGGATAAACCCCGCCACCTTATTGCCGAATCCAGAAATCCAGCCCCCGGAGCATGATTGTTTGCAGGTTCTAGCAGAGGAACATGGATGGCGAAAGGACTTGAAAGATCAACCTCTGCCTGATGCTGAGGTGACATACTATATGGGCGGGAGCAGTTTTTTGGAAAACGAGAAGAGAAAGGCAGGAGCACTGGTGGTAAATGGACACAAGGTAATATGGGCCCAGGAGTTGCCGGAGGGCACTTCTGCTCAGTGAGCAGAATTGATCGCTTTAACCCAGGCATTAACTCTGGGAAAGGATAAAAAGGTAAACATATATACTGATAGTACACCTTTGCAACGGCCCATGTGCACGGGGCCATCTATCAGCAGAGAGGCCTGCTAACATCAGCCAGTAAAGAGATCAAAAATAAAAATGAGATTCTGGCTTTGCTCAATGCCTTGTTGCTGCCTGCCAACGTAAGCATTATTCATTGCCCAGGACATCAGAAGGGAACTTCCAGGGCAGCAAAGGGGAATAACATGGCCGATTAAGAGGCTAAAGCAGCTGCCAGTGGAAACTCTGTCCTAGTGGTACTGACCGCTGAGCTGCCCAGAGAAGAACAACTAAACTACTCAGAAAGTGACTAAAAGCTAATAAGGCAAAAACAGGGAATATTTGACACCAATGTGGGGGTATCGATTGACTCCAAAGGTAAGATCATTCTACCACAGAAAGGCTCTGAGAAATTAATAACTCAGATGCATAAGTGGACTCATTTGGGGGCAAAGAAATTGGCTAAAATTGCCCGCCAATCCCAGTACTGAATACTAAACCTCACCACTCTGAATGAGAGAAACCCTGTCAGAAGGTAAACATAAGTAGGAATTTCCAGGGCCCAGGGAAGTGGCTGAGAGGAACTAGACCCGGAATGCATTGGGAAATGGATTTCACTGAAATTAAACCAGCCAGGAACGGCAATAATTATCTTCTGGTCTTTGTGGACACTTTCTCAGGATGGGTGGAAGCTTATTCAACAAAGAAAGAAACCACTCTGGTCATAGCTAAAAAGATTCTGGAAGACATTTTTCCTCAGACAATGGGCCGGCCTTCATTGCTAAGGTAAGTCAGGAGGTGGCCAGATTTCTGGGACTCAATTGCAAATTACACTGTGCTTATAGACCCAAAAGTTCAGGACAGGTAGAAAGAATGAATAGAACTCTAAAAAAGACTCTCACCAAATTGATCATGGAGATTGGTGGTGACTGGGTGGTGCTCCTTCCCTTGGCCCTTTTTAGAGTCAGAAATAGAAATAGAGTCCTTACTGGGCCTGACTCCCTTCGAACTACTCTATGGGGTTCTTGCTCCCCTGTCTCTCCTTGGGGACCCCCTTGACATAACTAGTGGTAACTCTGAGTTGTTGTCCAGCTGAAAGGACTGCAGCTTATTCAGAAAGAAATTTGGAGCAAGGTTGGCAGTGCATATGCACCTGGGTCCTTGGAGGTGCCCAATCAGTTCCAGGTTGGAGATCTGGTATTTGTATGACGACACCACAGCCAGAATCTGGAACCTTGGTGGAAGGGTCCTTATTATGTCCTGCTCACCACCCCAACTGCTGTCAAAGTAGATGGCATCGAAGCTTGGATCCACGCGTCACATGTCAAGCCTGCTCTTCATCAACCTGCAGACACCTGGAAAGTCCAAGCCTCCAGCAACCCGCTAAAACTGAAATTCATCAGGGACAATAAACTCTCCGACCAGAACTTGCCTTCATCAGGGAATGTGTAAATGCAGTTTAGGTCCTGATGCTCCAGAGACAGTGGCAACCTCTCCCTGAGGTTGATCCACAATTTTAGGGTTAAAATTGAAGCAAAAAGAAAAGGGGGGAATGAGGAACCACCTGAGAATAAGAAACAATTGTGATTATTTCAATTGAAGCCAGGTGCAGAGAGCTCTTAAAGAGCAGGATGAACTGTTCTGAGCAGCTGTAAACTATCTACAACCAGCTGTAAACTATAGAGCAAAGTGATCTGATTTTCAGATATAAAAACCCTGTGCTTTGCATGTTCAGGGTCGTTTCCTGTCTTTGGAGGGGTGACCCTATCATGATAGCAATAAAACCTCTTGCTTTTGCATCGAGCTGTGGTCTGTGAGAGTTCCTGGGAAGGGCGAGATCCTGAGCTCCTGAGCAGTGAGACTCCAGGTCCCACAGTGTATGCATGGTGGAACCAGCCCTAACAGCTGGTGGGGGAAGATGTTTTCCCCACGGGCAGCATGAACATGCTACAGTTTCTGCAGGGAAGAAGGTAGCTGAAATCAACATCATCATCATATGTAAGCTTGTGGGAATTCGTTGGTAAAATTTCTTGTTTCATCCACATTTTTCAGTGAGTATGTGTTCCTGGGACCTCACTCTTTCTTTTCCCTCCATTTGTTTCTTTCACATAAATGGGCTGTGAGCCTGCCTCAAAGAGAGGACAGAGGATTGCAACTGAGTCCATAGAGGCCTGAAGAAAGTCTCTGAGTAAACAAGCCTGGAGGTCTTTATCAGTCTAATTAAGACCACCTGTTTTAAGCAATAAAAATACTAGGAAAAGAGTGATTTTGATGGCAGAGAGTATACAAAGTCTTAAGTGGCTTACTTTGTACAATACCAGGTTCCACGTCTGGAGATTGGGGATTCAGACCTAAATAAAACTACTTTCTTGATGACTTCCTCTTTAAGATGCCCAAATAAATTAAGTTTAGGTATACAAAAAGATACAAATATCAGTCCCTGATGCTAAATTGCCCTGCCTCAGTCTCACCATACTGGGTATTATCTTCTGGATATTAACACTTATTTTGAAGCTATAATTTCATTATAAAACTTCTTCCTTCCCTTTTCTTCCTCCAGGCCTTCCCACATACTCTCTTCTTCTCAACTTCAAATTCTTGGCTTCTTTCTTCATTATTATTTCATGTGTTATATATACATGTGTTTTGAAATATTAAGTGCATATTTTTGAAATGCTATTTGTATGTATGTTTTCAGGGCTGAAAAACATTTCTTTTTATAAGAAAACTAAATGTTCTAAGTGATTGTAGCTAAGTTATAGTTAAATTTAGGAATGAAAGTACCCAATAGTAATGAATATTTAAAAAATATAAGGAAACACCAAAAAACAAGAAAATAATGGGAATTTATAAACATAGTTCAGTAAAACCTCAGTAGGAAGACACTCACTTCTACAAGTGAGAGATCAAAAGATTAAAAATCAGTGGCTATTATTAAAGATTAAGGCCTTATCTAAGGCTACCTGGGTGCAGACTTGTCCATAATGCCCTGAGGAGAACTCGTCTTACAGCATTCTTTCCTTGCCCTCTAATTATACAGTTGCTAGGAAACCAGCCCATATGACCAGGCCAGAACTGTTTGTAGTCTTGGTGCCTAAAGTGGCCCAATCATTTCAAAAGTCAATTTCCTTTACCCAATCATATAATGCCAAAGCATGTACCTCACTGCTTACATTTTTCCCCTTAAAATCTCTGTACCCCTAAGACCTTGAGGCTGCATTCCTCTTCTGTTTCTAAAGGAGGTTTGCATCCTGTGTTTGAACTCATATACAATTTAAAAAAAAACCTCATGTATTCACAGCGGAGTCTATTTATTCCTGGTCTTTTGGGGTTTGAGAACCAGGAAGAACACAAGAACATGGTAAAGATTGCTAGAAAAAAATTCAAGTAGAATTTTTGTTGCCTTCAAGAACATCAACAATAGTGATTTTATTTATTATTATTTATTATTTATTTATTTATTTTATTTATTATTTTTATTTGCCAATTATGATGTAATTTCAAGTATAATATAATTTCATCATTACCCCCTCCTCATTTCTCCTTCCAAACACTCGTCATTGGTTTTTTGCAAAATTATGGTGTTTATTTTATTGTTACAGTATTTGATCACAGTAATAGAAACCCAAAGACAGACACTAAAGAAAATGTCTCAGACTGGAAAATGCTTGCTAAAAATTACCTCATGTTCAAAAATAACTGCCAGCACACACAATTACTAAATGAAACCTCAGAGGCCAGACTAAAGCCAGAAATTTATACACTGAAACCCCATGATATGTCCTTTTCCTCATCAAGCCACTGAAACCCTCAAGTCCGAAGTACTACAGCACAGAATCTTCACTTTTCCCCTCAAAAGGCTAGGGTATCAGTGTCTGAGAGAAATCCTGCTTCTGGAAATGCCTGTCTTCTCTCTTTGAATTCCATGTCACCTGCATCAGTTCTCATCTAACAGACTCTACAACATGAACTGAGGAAAGCAGAGAATCATAGGTTCATATAGTAACAGTCTTCACTCAGCTGAACATTAAAATGTAAAAAATAAATAGACTTCTAGATGTATAAAATTAACAACATTAAATTAAGATGAAATAAATTTTTCAAACAGACACATAACAATCAATATAGGAACAATAATTTAAATCTCTCAATAAAAAGAAAAAATAAATTAAGCCTAGATTTGGAGACTCAGCATGAATTCTACAAGAGTCTCATAGAACTCACTGCCATACTCCTCAAAGTATTCCACATGAGGGAAAAGGAAGAAATGGTTCTATATTTTTGTTAAGATACCAGTATTGGGCTGGAGAGATGGCTCAGAGGTTAAGAGCACTGGCTATTCTTCCAAAGGTCCTGAGTTCAATTCCCAGCAACCATATGATGGCTCATAACCATCTAAAATGGGACCTGGTGCCCTCTGCTGGCACGCAGGTGTACACACAGACAACATTGTATACATAATAAATAAATAAATCTTTTGAAAATAAGACACCAGTATTATCTTGATAACAAAAAATCAACTTCTGAAAATTAATAACACAATGTAACATTCTGTAAACTAATTAATAACTCATGCTATGAATAAGTTCTAAATAGGTTCTCAATTATCTGTACAAGAGACATGCTAACTTACTTAATATATTATGACTGGAAGCATGATTACAGACTATGTGAATATGAATGTCAAATACTGCTGAGTCCTAAAATAGTAAAAAATTACACAGCATACAAAACATTCAGAGTTCATCTTTTATTTACCTATTGTTGACTGAATGAAAATTTCAATTGACTCGCCCAGCAATCTTCTATGATACCCTATGTGAAGGGTATCATCAAGAATCCAAGGCTCATGAGTGTAAATGAGTCCTAAGTTTATATCTTGTTGGTTTAAAACCCTCACATTACACTTACCAACATACTGAGATATGATATGGCACAGGCTCATGAGCACAGTGTGTTCTAAAATTTAATAAGGGGATCACAGTCTTCGATTCTCCTTCATCTTACCTTATTAATACTAAATGATCTGTGAAAACAATTACTTTTCAGTTACTGTTGACTCTAGAAAGGCTTTTGTCCAGAAAAGGATCTTCTTATGGCATTGTGTCAACAACATAGATTGCATTTTAGGTGAAATGGCTGCTTTGTCTATATCTTATGGCATTGAACATATTCCAAGAAATTATAAACATTTTGGTTATTAAACATGTTATATTTTTACATTAATTACACTTTTATTAAATATACTTTTACATTAATTACATCTTTTATCTCACACTAGGAAAAATTTGCTGAAATATATTCAAATTCAATGTCTTCAATTCAAAGCTTTCAATCCCCAAATCATGTAAGATAATTACAGTCATACACATCCACACTGAGACAGAACCCTTTTCCATTTTAACTTGTACTTTTAATTATAAGATTAAAACATTTCATTGGCATGACCACAGTAAATTACTTAGCAATAATATAAGATCCTAGTGCTTCCCTTGCTTATGAGTGAGGCTTACCAGCCATGGTAGAAGCCCACTTTGTATCTTCTATAGATCCCAATTAAGTTTTGCTCAACAGCATTTTCTGGAGGGCACTGCATACTCTGCACTCCATATGGAATAGCTGGGCTCAGAAATAAACATCACATATTTTCTGGTTTAATATTTTTTGAAATGTTTGTTGGTTATGGTTTATTATTTCTACATAGCAAAGCAGGAGGTGAGCAATCAAAAATGTCAATTGAGAATTCATGCAAGTAAGAATCTCCTGGGTACTGGGAGGGTGTAGGAGCCTCTACAAAATACATTAAGACAGGGATAGTTCCTGTCTTTGAATATGAGAAGCTTCCTCTGAAAAAGTTCATCAAATCATTCTTATTTGATACAGATGCTAAATATAATGTGTTGCTTTGCCATGTTCCACACCTTCCTTCTGGCTGAAAATATTTTATTTACCATGTGCAAAAACATCAGTTATTTATATCACTATAGAATGCCTGGATATTTGCCTGTATATGTTGGTTCAAGATCAGTAAATCAACACCAAATAGTACCAAAGTTTCAAATAGTTGGAAGTTTTTTCTGTAAAAACCACGGATATCTTTCCTTCCTTCCTTCCTTCCTTCCTTCCTTCCTTCCTTCCTTTTTTCCTTCCCTCTTCTTCCTCCTCCATCTCCTTCTTTTTCTCTTTGCCCATTGTGTATGCCTTCAGGTCAGCAGAGATGGCAGGATCTTTATGTACTAAGTCCCCAGCACCCTGACCACTAAGCCAGAGCACCTTATCAACACAGCCCTCAGCACCCTAACCTTTATTTATAGACTGTTTAGCAGCATATGTGTATGCTTTCAGGTCAGCAGATGTGGCCAGATCATTCTGTACTGAGTGCCCAGGACCCTAACCACTAAGCATAGAGCACCTTGTCTGTTCAGCCCCCAGCACCCTAAGCATTATTTATAGTGTCCTGCCGGCTCGTGCACCCGCAGGCCAGCAGAGGGCGCCGGAACAGCCTATACAAGGCCTTGCACAGCCTGACAACCGGGCGGGTGCACCCATCTCCAACGGGATGAACGCAGGGGGGTGGGAGCGGAGGCTACTGCCTCTCTCTTCCCGCCATCCCCCTGCCTGCAGTCCTGCCCCACGCACGAGCCGCTGGGAACTCCAGGCAGACAGACGGACAGCGGGCGGTGGACAGGGGGAGGAGGCGGGGAACCCCGAACCTCCGTGTGCGGGTCACTGAGTTCAAGTGAACAGCTTGGGATAAGAAGGATGCTGACCAGGGAAAACCGGGCAGGGTTGTGGCAGGATGATCGTGGAAGTCATGCCCCTTCCAGCTTCGCTTCCCCATCTGCCCTGTTGTGAGCCAAGACTCCCTAGTCCCCCCCAGGGGATGTCAACACAAAGCTTCTAGTCACAGAGGGACCTTCATCCTTCCTTTCTCAACTGGCAGCGCTCACTGCTCAGGAAGGACCATGAGTCCCAAGATGCATTGCGGCAAAGCCCCCCCCCCCATGCCTGAAAACTACAAACATGGCGTAAAAGCAAAGATTTCTGGGATTGTACTGGGAACTACAAACATGGCGTCGGAGTAAGGTCTTCTGGGATTGTAACTGAGAACTACAAACATGGCAGAGCAAGTTCTTCTGGGATTGTAACCGAGAACTACAAACATGGCGTCGGAGCAAGGATTTCTGGGATTGTAACTGAGAACTACAAACATGGCGTCGGAGCAAGGATTTCTGGGATTGTACTGGGAACTACCAAAATGGCGTCCGGGTAGCGTGATGCATACTGGGATTACTCGCAGTTCCGGCTCGGCGTCTTTCCCCTTCAGCAGCCTGGAACGAGTCCCGGGGAATGCCTACAAATCCCAGAATGCTCTGCGTTCTGTTCCCAAAGTCACGCCCTGGCGTCACTCAGCTTCCCTCACGGCAGTCTTGGCGAAAATCCCAGAAGTAGGCGCGGGGAGACTCTTCATGCAGCTGCTGCTTTGTGGCCCATTATCGGCCTCAGAGCCCACACGGCCTGTCCCTTGCTCCCGGTGTCTGCAAATCTCCCTGGCACGCCATACTATCCCTGGATCACAATTGGACAGGACCTTTGTGACGTTGTCGCCCCGGAAGTCAACACATTTTAATACTGCTGCTGCTGCTACAGTAAAAAATGTCCAGTCCCTGGGAGGTGGAGAAGGGGTCCTTGCGTCTCTGCCGCTTTGATTACGTCACTGGGAGTCAGACACAGGTAATGAATCTCTTTCAAACATTAAAAAAAAAAAAAAAAAAAAAAAAGCCGGGTGTGGCGGCACACGCCTGTCGTACCTGCCAGCAGTAGCAGGCGGGTCTCTGAGTTTTCTTCACCCCCAAATCCCACTATCAGATGAATTGTATCGATTTTGTATGACAGTGATTAATACTCTATTTTTATTATTTTTATCTTTATTAATTACGTTTATTCAATTTGTATCCCCCCTGTAGTACCCTCCCTCCTCCCTCTCAATCCCATCCTCCCTCTTCCACACCTGTGACCCTCCCCCAGTCCACTGATAGGGGAGGTCCTCGTCCCCTTCCCTCTGATCCTAGTCTATCAGGTCTCATCAGGACTGGCTGCATTGTCTTCTTCTGTGGCCTGGTAAGGCAGCTCCCCCCTCAGGGGGAGGTGATCAAAGAGAAGGCCAATCAGTTTCTGTCAGAGACAGTCCCTGTCCCCATTACTATGGAACACACTTGGATACTGAACTGCCATGGGCTACCTTTGTGCAGGGGTTCCAGGCCATCTCCATGAGTGGTCCTTACTCCTGTGCCCAGATTTTTTGGTTCTGTTGCTGTCCTTGTGGAGCTCCTGTCCTCTCCAGGTCTTACTATCTCCCACTTCCTTCATAAGATTCCCTGCACTCTGCCTAATTTTTGGCTATGAAACTCAGCATCTGCCTCGATACCCTGCAGGATAGCGTCTTTCAGAGGCCCTCTGTGGCAGGTTCCTGTCCTGTTCCCTGTTTTCTCCCTCCTCTGATGTCCATTCTCTTTTCCTTTCTGAATGGCCAGAGTCCTCCTTCCTGATTAGCTAGCTTCCTTAGGTGTACAGATTTTACTATGTTTATCCTATATTATGTGTTTAATATCCACTTATGGGTGAGTATATACCCTGTGTGTCTTTCTGCTTCTGGGATACCTCACTCAGAATGATCTTTTCCAGTTCCCACCATTTCCCTGCAAATTTCATGATTTCCTTGTTTTTTATTGCTGAGTAATATTCCATTCTGTAGATATACCACAATTTCTGTGTCCATTCCTCAACTGAGGGGCATCTGGGCTGTTTCCAGCTTCTGGCTATTACAAATAATGCTACTACAAACATGGTTGAACAAATGTCCTTATTGTGTACTTGAACATCTTTTGGATATGTACCCAGGAGTAGTATAGCTGGATCTTGAGGAAGTGCTATTCCTAATTGTCTGAGAAAGCACCAGATTGGTTTTCAAAGTGTTTGTACAAGTTTACATTCCCACCAGCAGTGGAGGAGGGTTTCCTTTTCTCCATATCCTCCCCAGCATGTGTTGTCACTTGAGTTTTTGATCTTAGTCATTCTGATGGGTGTAAGGTGAAATCTCAGGGTCATTTTGATTTTCATTTCCCTGATGACTAAGGATGTTGAGCATTTCTTTAAGTGTTTTTCAGCCATTCGACATTCCTGTATTGAGAGTTCTCTGTTTAGCTCTGTACCCCAGTTTTCAATTGGATTACTTGATTTATTGCTGTTTAACTTCTTGAGTTCTTTATATATACTGGATATTAGCCCTCTGTCAGATAGAGGGTTGGTGAAGATCCTTTCCCCGTCTGTAGGCAGTCGTTTTGTTCTGATGACAGTGTCCTTTGCTTTACAGAAGCTTTTCAGTTTCATGAGGTCCCATTTATTGATTGTTCATCTTAGAGCCTGTGCTGTTTTAGTGTTCTGTTCAAGAAGTTGTCTGCTGTGCCACTTTTTTTCTAACAGCTTTAGTGTGTCCAATTTTATATTGACGTCTTTGATCCACTTAGATTCTAGTTTTGTGCAGGGTGATAAGTATGGATCTATTTGCATTTTTCTACATGTGGACCTCAATATAAATCCAGACATAAGAATAAAAGCTGATCTCAGAAGGACTGTGAGGATGGCAGCAATGTCTGATTTAATGTCTGCATGCACAGAAACACACAGATAATAATAATCAGAGGTCCCCTCATCAACCCACTCAGAAATCTTATAAAAATATAGTTATATAAGAAACCCTCCCTTAAACAAATCCTTAAAAGTCTGGGGTCTTGCCAGCCATGCTTGCACAAGCCTTTAATCCAGGCACTTGAGGGACAGACACAGGCTGTTCTCTGTGAGTTCAGTGTCGGCCTGTTTGACAATGAGAGTCCAGCACAGACAGGCCTACACAATGAAACCCAGTCTTAAAAAAGAAAACAAACACACAAACAAAAAACAGAAAATCTGAGCTAGATTTGGTGGCACAGGCAGGAAGAAGCAGGTCAGTCTCTGTGAGTTCAAGGTCAGCCTGGTCTATATCTAGTCCAAGATAGCCAGGGCTAAAAGGACAAACCCTGTCTCAAAATACCAAATCATTCATATATATACATATGTGTATATGTATGTATACATATATATATATATATATATATGTATTAGTTTTATACATACACAGATAAATTCATTCTATCACTTCTGTTCATCTAGCTTTCACTAGTACAGCTGTTTTCTTCATCTTCTCATTGAGGAAGAAGTTTTACCTCCAAAGTGTCCTGTGTTTTCTGCTTTTTTTTCTCCTGGGTTGTCTCTTACCTTCCAGGAGAAAAGTGGCTGCAGTTTATCTGACCCGAGTGTGAATTCACGGAACAAAAATCTCTCTGCATTTTCTAAAATTTCTCTTTAATTCTTAATCTTGGCACCTTTCCACCCGAGGGACAGACTGTTCACTCCGCTGCAAGTTGAATAACAGTTGTGCAGGTATCCATCCACCTTGATTCCTTGAGGAGGAGGGAAATTGAATTTTTGGTATACTGTTTTTTTGAAATGTATACACTTTACCCTTGTTCATTCAAATGCTGATTTCTCCACCACACTCTCTGGTTTCAATCTGGATATTGCATTGTGATACTTATTCTAAGCATCACCTGTCTCAACTTTGTGTGGGCATCTAGGATACAACCAGCCACAATGTTGAGCAATGGAGGAGTAGGCTGAAGAGGGGAGGAGCCAGAGGACAAGAAGTAGTGGGAGGCAGAGAAGGAGAAGTTGGAGAGACAGGCTGGAGGAGAGGTCTTAGAACGACATGGAGAATGAACCGGGCCTAATATCACACACACACACACACACACACACACACACACACACACAAACAAGTATAATGGGTGAATCTAAATCTTAGGAAACTATGAGGGCTTGGAGGTTTGGGATGGAGTAATTATTGCCCAGCATTGTGTTCTAGGTTAATTAAGTAAATCCCAGTCTCTGTGTGGTGACTTGGTTATACAGCTGTTTAGGATTTATCAATAGTAAATAATATTGATTTACAACATTGCATCCTGAGTGCTGGAAGACAGAAGGTAGGCTAGGGGAGGACAAGCACAAATGATGATGAAATGTAAATCTCTGCAGATCTGAAGAAGGTTTGGTCCTGAAAGGTGGTTCCAAGACCTCTCCTGCCAATTGTCTTCTCTCCTGCTTCCTCTCTCTTCCTCCCTTTTCCTTCTCCTCCCATCTGGCCCAGGATGTTCCACCCTATTCTCTCCATTGCTCAGCACTGTGGCTGGTTGTTTTAATTGACAATACAGAGAACCAATGATGGCAGTGTTTATATAGACTTGAGAATAAGCATTGCAATGCAATGTCTGGATTGCAACCAGATAGTGGGGGAGAGAAAGAAGCATTTGAATGAACAAGGGTAAACTGTATACATTCCAAAAAAGTACATTATGCCAACAGGTGACTTCATGTTTTTTTTCTTGGTTGGGTTTTTCTAGGTATCTTGATGAAAACTTGACTAGATTATTGGGCTTATGCTCTTGGAATTTTTGCTTTATTCTTTCACAAATATTGTACACAATCATCATTGGCTTTGCTGTACAGTAAATACAGAAGTCATATTTTGTGTGTGTAATATGTCTTCATAATCCTGAGAATTCTGAGGGTTTTTTTCACATGGTAAATTCAGTTGGCAACATGCCATCATAAAATGCCTGGTTGCTACCGTTCAAAGAGCATGCATGGGCTGGACCTAGGCACCATACACATATCTAGCTGATGGGCAGCTTTGTTTTCATGTCGGTCACCTAGAATTTGAAATGGGGCTGTCTGTGACATGGACACAGATGCCTGTTTATGAATCACTTTGCCCTAGCTGGGCAGCTTTCTCTGGCTTCAGTGGAGGAAGATGCACTTAGTTCATATGCAACTTGATGTGCTGGGGAGAGTTGGTATTTGGAGGCTCCCTTTGCCTGAGAAGAAGGGGAGGAGGAGTAAGGGAAGAGGGTGGGAGGATGATACCAGAAGGAGAGGAAGTACAGAGCTGCAAGCATGATATAAAGTGAAAAAATAAATAAACTCAGAAAATGGCTGTTTTCTATGTAAGTGAGAGATTATGTTGACTGATGATTTCTATCGAAGGCTCTTCAATTGAGTGTGGCAATATCCCTGAGCAAGTGTCTTTGGGTTGGATAGAGAGCTAGCTGAGCATGAGATGATAAAGAAAAAAAAAAAAAAACAGAGCAAGGCGGGACAGAATATTTGCCATGGTTTTTGCCTTACTTTTCCAGAAACTTGAGTTTCTATCCTAGGCTTCCAAAATGGTAAACTGTGGTCAGACAGGACCAAACAAGTAAACCCATTCATGACCTGAGATGTTTGTGGTTAGGTGATTCAATCACAGCAGCACAGTAGCAGGTTAGGAAAAAAAAAAAGTTATGCCAAAAGTGACTTTGCTCCTGGACAGACCTGAGAATGTTCTCTTTTTTGAGGAATGTGGAAAATACCAGGACTTAAGACGTCAAAAGTACAGAGCTTAATGAGTGTAGGGAATACAGAGGAAGTGGAGATCATAGGATTTCAGTGGAAAATAGACTCCATGGAAAATTAAGCTAGAGGTCATTTATGTGGTGATTTGGCCCCAGGTCATTCTTATTCTGCTCATGTCCTAAGAAATTAAATAAGGTAGAATTAAAAATTGGGGACTGATTTCTTAGATGGAAATGTTTGTTTTCAAACCTGGCTTGGATGTTAGTCAAAGCTACATTTGAAATCTTGATTCTCATGTGAGAGCCTTAGGAGTACAAGTCCAAGGATGGAAGATGTACCCACAATGTGTTCTGTGTTGTCAACATATTTTACCAATGTTAATATTAAAATGCATCATAGAATACATGTATGTATGTATTGTTTGAAGTTACATCCATCTTTATGTTCTCATTTGTTAATATTAAACTGTTAATATTAACATGCTTAATAGAATATATTAAAATGCTTAATAGAATATGTATGTATGTACTATTTCAAGTTTCATGCTTCTTTGTGTTGCCATTTGTTACTATATGGCTCATCATGCTGAAGTTTTGCCTTGTAAGAAAATTATCTGGGGATGCTAGATAATGTAAGCACAGTAAGATTTATTTCAAAAAAGCATGTTGTATGTGTGTAGTGTTCTTAGGCCATGACAGATATATGAAGACTTGATGACATTTTGGGGGTTTATTTTGACCATTCTTATTTGATGGTCAAGGTCTGGATTTTTCAGTGTGTATTAATATTTTTCTTTTTTTCTCTTTTATTTATTATATCATTCATTTTGTATCCCACCTACAGCCCCCTTCTTTATCCCCTCCCAATCATAGTCCCTCTCTCTGAGTGTATTAATTTTTTTAAATATATTTTTTGACTTTACATCCAAAGGGTGATCCCCTCTTCCTCTTCTCTCTGTCTAGCCTCACTCTTCTGCCTCTTCTTCTAGGAAAATGGAGCCCTCCTCTTCCTGTATCAACCAATCACAGCCATCAAGTCCCAGCAGGACTGAGCATATCCTCATCCACAGAGGCCAGGCAAGGCATCTCTGACAAGGGGGAGGTGATCTAAAAGCAGGCAGTAGAGTTCATATTAGAAACAGTCCCCTCCACTTACCACTCGACCCACATGGACCAAGCTGCCCATCATACAGATAAGTTCAAAAGGCCTAAGTCTAGACCGTGCATGCTCCTTAGTTGGTGTAATTTTCTGTAAGCCCTCCTGGGTCTGCATAATTTGCCTCTGTTGGTTTTCCTGTGGCTTCCTATCCTGTCCAGGTTCTTCCATCTCTTTCCCCCAGTACTTCCATGTGATCCCTGGAGGTCCATCCCATGCCTACTTGCAAGTTCCAGCATCTGTCTCCATTGGCTGATAGGTGGAGCCTCTCAGATAACAGGCATGTTTAGGCTCTTTTCTACAAGCACAGAAAAGCAACATTTACAGTTTCATTGGCTGGCTCTCTAGTAGAAGGTGGGTCTCAGGTTGGCCCAATTATTGGTTGGACATTCCCTCAATCTTTGTTCCCTCATTATCCCTAAACTTCTTGTAGGCAGGGTAATTTTTGGATCATGGATTTTGTGGTTCAATTGTTTCCTTTTTCCACTAGTCCTGTCTGGCTAGGAGGTGGTCACTTCAGTTCTCATGTCTCCTTCCCCTACCTCATCGGAGTCTCAGCTAGAGTCACACCCATATCCTCTCAGAAACCTTCCCTGTCAAATGTCTCCAGCTTGTCAAGGAGAAGCACCCCTCGGTTTTCCTTCTTGTTCTCAGCCCTCTCCCCTCCTACTACAATTCTCCCCATGTCTGATGTCCACATTCCAACTTCTGCCCAGTTTCCTCTCTTCACTCATTTCTGTTCTCTATCATATTTTCTGTTCTGAGTGACATTCTCGTACCCTCCTGTGAACCTCCTTGTTACTTAGCTTCTTTGGGTGTGTTGATTGTAGTATGGTTATTTTGTGTTATAGGTCTACTATCAGCTTATAATTAAGTACATCTGTGTGTTTCTTTCTTTGGGTTACCTCACTCAGGATGATCTTTTCTAGTTCGATCCATTTGCCTGCAATTTCCATGATTTCTTATTTTTAATAACTGAGTATTATATTGTGTAAATGTACCAGAAGTTCTTTATCCATTCTTCAGTTGAGGGACATGTAGGTTGTTTCTAGCTGTTATGAATAAAACAGCTATGAACAAATGTCCGTGTTCTGTAATGGAACATCTTTTGGATGTATTCCCTGGAGTGGTATAGCTGGGTATTGAGGTAGAACTATTCCCAAGTTTCTGAGAATACGCCAGATTGATTTCAAGAAAACTTGTGCATGTTTGCACTCCCATCAGCAGTAGAGGAATGTTCCCTTTTCTCCACATCCTCACCAGCATATGTTGTCAGTTGAGTTTTTCATCTTAGCCATTTAAGTGGTGTAAGATGGAATCAGAGTCATTTTGATTTTCATTTGTCTGATGGCTAAGGACTTTGATCATTTCTTTAAGTGCTACTCAGCCATTCGATATTCCTCTGTTGTGAATTCGCAGTTTAGCTCTGAACCCCATTTTAAAATTTGATTATTTGACTTGTTGGTATTTAATTTCTTAAGTTCTTTGTATATTTTGGATATTAGCACTCTTTCTGATGTAGGGTTGGTGAAGATATTTTCCCAATCTGTCGGCTGCTTTTGTGTTCTATCGATAGTGTTCTTTGACTTACAGATGCTTTTCATTTTCTTCAGATCCCATTTATTAATTGTTGATCTCAGAGCCTGTGCTTTTGTTTCTCTATTGTCTCCTGTGTTAACAAATTCCAGACTTTTCTCCACCTTGTCTTCTAAATGATTTAGAGTCTCTGGTTTTACGTGAAGGTCTTTGATCCAGTTGGACTTCAAGGTGATACAAAGGGGTCTATTTGCATTTTTCTACATTCAGATATTTAGTTATACCACCACCATTTGTTGAAGGTGCTGTCTTTTTTACATTGTATGATTTTTTTCTTGTTTGTTGAAAATAAAGTTCCTGTAGGAGTGTGGGTTTATTTATATGTCTTTATTTCAATTGTACAGGATTGGTCTGCTATCAAGGGTGTTTTATTTTTCTACTTGAAGTTAATGTTTGCTCTTTCAAGGTCTATAAATAATTGTGTTGAAATGTTGGTGGGTAATGGATTGAATCTGTAGATTGTATTTGTTAAGAATGCTGTTTTACTATGTTAATCATACATATCCATGAATTTGGGAGATCTTTCCATCTTCTGATATGTTCCTCAGTTTCTTTCTTTAAAGAATTGAAACTCTAGTCATAGAGGTCTTTCACTTGCTTGGTTAGAGTTATTAGAAAATATTTTATATTGTTGGTGGTTGCTGTTCAGAATGGTGTTTCCCAAATTTCATTCTCAGCCCATTTTTCATTTTTATTCAGAAGGTCAAATTATCTTTTTAGTTAATTATGTTCCCAGCCACTTTTTGGTAAGTGTATATCAACTATAAGAATTCTCTGGTAGAATTTCTTGGGTCACTTATATATACTAGTATATCATTTGCGAATAGTGATACTTTCATTTCTTCCTTTCCAAGTCTTTTAACATGAAGGGATGTTGGATTTTGTCAAAGGCTTTTTCTCCTGTAATGAATTGATCATGTGATTTTATTCTTTCACTTTGTTTATATGGCAGAATACATTTTGATGCATTTTCATGTGCAGAACCATCACTGTATCCCTGAGATGAAGCCTATTTTTTCATCACATATATCTTTGATGTGTTCTTGTATTTGGTTTGGGAACATTTTATTGGGTATATTTGTGTCAATGTTCGTAAGTGAGATTGGTCTGAAATTCTCTTTCTTTTTTGAGTCTTTGTGTGGTTTGAGTATCAGGGTGACTTTGCCATCAGTATGAGTTTGGCAATGTTCCTTCTGTTTGTATTTTGTGGAATACTTTGATGAGTATTGGTGTTAACTCTTGTTTCAAAATCGGGTATGATTCTGTGCTAAAAACATCTGGCTCAGTGCCTGTGTGTGTGTGTGTGTGTGTGTGACTTTTAATGACAACTTCCATTTTCTAAGGCGTTATTGGCTCTATTATTTTATTAACTTTGTAGTTTTTGTTTTTTTAAGAAAAGCTTTCTCTTTGTTGTCTTGTGTGTCCTGTAAGAAGGTATGTAAATCAGGCAGGCCTCAGACTTAGAGATCCACCTGAATCTGGATCTAGAGTGCTGGCATTAGATGTGGGCCCACATTCCTGTCTTTGTAGTGTTGTTTTGTTTTGTTTTTATATTATTGGTTAATGGGCCTGAAATGTAGGTATTTGTACATATCAGTCCTATTCTTGAATTTATTTTTACTCACATCATGAATTTTGAGATTTTGCAGAGCATATTATATTTCTCATTTGGCAACTTCAGGCTCCTTATCCCATGCTGCTAGGGCTTCTCATCCAGGGCCACTTCCATAAATTTCCAGAAGCCTCCCATGACCCAGAAACTCACCCACCCTGATTTCTATTTTCTCTCCTTGTTCCTTCCTCCCTCTACTCTCCCCATATGTGATGCCCATCTCCATTACCCTACCCACTCCCTCTTCCACCCTATTCCTTCCCTCCATTTAATTCAGATACTTATCTTATTTTGTCTTCAGAGTGAGTTTCCTACATCCTCCCTTTGCCGTCCTTGACTCACTGTGTCTGTGGATTTTTCCATGATTATCCTATACTTTATGATTAATTTCCACTTATAAGTGAGTAGGTACCATGTGGGTATTTCTGGGTCTGGGTTATCTCACTCAGAAAATCTTTCCTAGTTCCATCCATCCTCTTTGCAAAGACTTTTAATAAAGGCTTTGTTATTAATAGCTAATTGGTATTCCATTGTGTAACTGTATCACATTTTCTTTATCCATTCTTCAGCAGAACGATGCCCAAGTTTTTTCTAGTTTCTGTTTATTACAAATAAATCTGCTGTGAACATAGTTGAGCAAGTATCCTTGTGGTATGGTACAGCATCTTTTGAATAAATTCCCTGCAGTAGTATAGCTATTGAGATATATAGGTATTGACATAGGTCTATTCTAAATTTTTTGAGAAACAGTTACATGGATTTCCAAAGTGCTTGTTAAGTTTTCATTCTCACCAGCACTTGAGGTATGTTCTCCTTACTCCACATTCCTCACCACCTTGTGCTGTCATTTGAGTTCATGATTTGAGCCATTCTGACAAGTGTGAGATTGAAATGCAGAGTCCTCTTAATTTGCATTGCCTTGATGCCTTAGGCCAGTTTTTGGAAAGTGTTTGTCAACTGTATAAGTTCTCTTATAGAATTTCTAGATTCACTTATGTATACTAGTATATCATCTTTGTATAGTGATGCTTTGAATTCTTCCTTTCCAATCTTTATCTCATTGATCATTTCTTTAATTGTTTCTCAGCCATTAGCACTTCCTCTGCTGAGAGTTCTATGTTTAGCTCTGTATGCCAGTATTCAATTGGGTTATTTGGTTTGTTGCTGTCTAGTTTGTTGAATTCTTTAATTAGAATATTATCCTTCAGGCAGGTGTAGGGTTGGTGAAGGTCCTCTCCCAGTCTGTGTGATGTCATTTGTCTTATTGATAGTATTGTTTGCCTTCCAGATGCTTTTCACTTTCATGTGTCCCTGTTATTAATTGTTAATCTTAGTGTCTGAGCTGTTGGTGTACTATTCACAGAGTTGTCTCTGTACCAATGCTATACCAAGGCTATCCCCCCCTCTCTCTTCTATTGTATTCAGTATATCTAGTTTTATGTTATAGTCTTTGATCCAATTGGACTTGAGGTTTTGCAGGGTGATAAATATGGCTGTGATAAATATGCTTCTACATGCAGACATCAGGTTAGAGAAACACCAATTGTTCCACATGCTTTCTTTTTTCCATTGTATCTTTTTGGCTTTTTTTTCTCAAATATCAAATTCCTGTAGGAATTTGTGTTTATTTCTCTGTCTTTAATTTGAGTCCATTGATCAGCCTGTCAGTTTCTATGCAAAAACGATGCAATTTTTGTTACCATTGCTCTGTAGTATAGCTTGAAATTATGGATATTGATATCCTCAGAAGTTCTTTTATAGTACAGAATTGTTTTAGCTGTATTGCTTTTCATTTATCTTTTGATGTTAATGGTTGCTCTTTCAAAGTCTATAAATAATTTTGTTAGAATTTTGTTAGGTATTGCTTTGAATTTTTAGCTTGCATTTGTTAAGATGGCCATTTTTTACAATGCTAACTGTATGATTCATGAGTTTAGGAGATCTTACCACCTTCTGATCTCTTCTTCATTTTCTTTCTCCAGGGATTTGAAGTTATACAGGTCTTTTAGAGTTTATACCAAAATATTTTGTATTTTTGTAGTTATTGTTCAGGATGTCCTAATTTCATTCTAAGCCCATTTAAGTTTTGTATACAGAAGGGCTACTGCTTTTTTTTAGTAAATTTTGTTCTGAGCCACTTTTTGGAAAGTGTTTGTCAACTGTATAAGCTCTCTTATAGAATTTCTAGATTCACTTATGTATACTAGTATATCATCTTTGTATAGCGATGCTTTGAATTCTTCCTTTCCAATCTTTATCTCATTGATCATGTTCCATTGTCTTATTGCTCTGTCATGGAACTTGTTGGAATTGCTATAAGTTTCTTTCCATTTATTTGATGTAGGCTATAGGCATGCTCTTTGGTGCTTTTATTATGTATAGATTTGAACCTGATCTCTACAAGTCTTTTAACATGAATGGGGTGTTGGATTTTCTTAAAGGCCTTTTCACCATCCAAAGAGATGATCATGTGTTTTTTTTTTTCTTTATCAATTTGTAAGGTTGATTAAATTGGGGGATTTTCATATGTTGAACCATTCCTACATCAGAGATGAAGGCTACTTCTTGGTGGGTGACATTAATGTGTTTTTTGATTCAGTTTGTGAGTATTATATTGAGTATTTTTACATTGCTTTCATAAGGGAGATGGTTCTGAATTTCTTTTTTTGTTGTGTCTGTTATATAGTTATCAGGGTGATTTTGGCAATGTTCCTTCTATTTGTATTTTGTGGAATAGTTTAAGGAGTATACATATTACCTTTTCTTTGAAAGTCTGGAAGAATTCTCTGCCAAAACCCTCTGGTTCAGAACTGTTTATTTTGTTTGGGATACTTTTAATGACTGATTCTTTTTCCTTAGGGTATATAGGCCTTATTTTTGTTTTATTTTGTTTTGTGGTGTTTGTTTGTTTTTGAAGTCAAAGTTCCTTTTAGTAGTTCTGTCTGTCCTGTAAGTAGGTATGTAGACCAGGCAGGCCTCAATTTAGAGATCCACTTTAAAGTGTCTCTAGAGTGCTGGGATTAGTTGTGGCCCCACAAACCTGGCCTTTTTGTTTCTTTGTTATATTATTATGTGATAGGCTTGGAAAACAGGTTTTGTACAAGTCAAACGTGCTCTTGCGTTGATCTTCATTATGATAATACTGCTTGAACCTTCTGAATCATATGACTACAGTATTTTTTATGCTTATTTTAAATTATTTTGAATGAATATAACTATTTTGCATATTTATGTGAATAAATACCTCATGTGTGCCTTGTCCTCACAGTAGTCAGAAGATGGCCTCAGAACTCTTGAACTTGGAATAATGGATAGGTGTGAGCTCCTATGTTAGGAGGCCCAGAGGGAATGGCAAGTGAAGCTTCAGGAACTCCTACAACTACTTGAAAGGTCCTGATCCAATGCACATAGTTGATCTACTAGGGATTCCTAGCACACTAGTGAAATCTCAAAGGTAACTAAGTCTAGGGTGGTGCTTCTTTCCTCTTCTTTATGGAAATCTCCTAAGTTATGGAGTGCCATAACTTGCCACCCCACAACTCCCACATTTTCTTACAGTGGTATCAACCTGATTGATTGTTACTGTTACTTGAGGCTAGCATGGGATGGTCTGATTGGGCTTTTAATCATTTAAAGGCAGTTACACTGGATAATAAAGTTAGATCTGCAGTATTCAGTCTTGTCTCTGGAGTTTGATTACCAGTTTTCTGTGTGGACTCTGTCACTCCCTAACCCACTTAACCCCATGGTTCCTAAGCCCCACCTATGTTAGTACTGGCAATCAAACCCAAATATCTGCAAGACCAACAAGACCTCTTCACTGCTGAGCCATCTCTCATGCCCTATGTTGCATGTTTTATTTATTTATTTAATATACTTTTTATTTTTTATGTTAGTTATTTACTTTGTATCCCAGCTATTGCACCCTCACTCATTTCCTCCTAATCCCACCCTCCCTTCCTCATTTTCTCCATTCCCCTCTCCAAGTTCACTGATAGGGGAGTGGACTTCTAGCTTATCTGATCTCATCAGGTCTGGCAACATTGTCTTCCTCTGTGGCCTGGCAAGCTTGCTTTCCCCCTCGGGAGGGGTGATATTCAAAGAGCCCACCACTGAATTCATCTCGGAGACAGTCCCTTACTAGGGGAGTGTTCCTCTTCCTAGGGTACCCACTTGGATACTGAGGTTACCATGGGCTTCATCTGAGCAGGGGTTCTAGGTTATATCCATGAATGGTTCTAGGTTGGAGTATTAGTCTCAGGAAAGACCCCATATGCCCAGATACTTAATTCTATTGCTCTCCTTGTGGATCTCCTGTCCTCTCTAGGTCCTACTATTCCTCCCTCCCTTCTTTCAGAGTATTCACTACACTCTGCCCTAGTTTGTTTATGAGTCTCAGCATCTGCTGAGTAGTCTTTCAGAGGCTCACTATGGTAAGCTCCTGTCCTGTTTCCTGTTTTCTCCTTCCAATGTCCATCCCATTTGTCTTTCTGAGTAAGCAATATCTTACCCAGGGTCCTCCTTGCTTAGCTTCTTTAGATGTACAGATTTTAGTATGTTTGTCCTATATTTTAGGTCTAGTATCCACTTATAAGTAAGCATATACCTTGTGCATCTTTCTGCTTCTGGGATACCTCAATCAGGATGATCTTTTCTAGATACCACCATTTGCCTGCAAATTTCATACTTTCCTTGTTTTTAATGTCTGAGTAGTATTCCATTGTGTAAATGTACCACAATTTCTGTATCCATTCTTCAGTTGAGGGACATCTGGGTTGTTTCCAGGTTCTGGCTATTATGAATGAAGCTGCTAGGAACATGCTTGAACAAATGCATGTGTTTTGTACTTGAGTATCTTTTGGATATATACCTAGGAGTGGTATAGCTGGATATTGAAGAAGCGCTATTCCTAATTGAGAAAGCACCAGATTGATTTCCAAAGTGGTTGTAAAAGTTTACATTCCCACCAGCAATGGAGGAGGGTTCCTCTTTCTCCACATACTCTCCAGCATGTATTGTCACTTGAGTTTTTGATCTTAGCCATTATGATGGGTGTAAGGTGAAATCTCAGGGTCATTTTGATTTGCATCTTTCTGATGGCTAAGTTCCTTGAGCATTTCTTTAAGCATTTCTCTGCCATTCTATAGTCCTTTACAGAGAATTTTCTGTTTAGCTATATACCCGAGTTTTTAATTGGATTATTTGATTTGTTATTTTTTAACTTCTTTAGTTCTTTATCTATTCTAGATATTAGCCCTCTGTCAGATACAGGGTTGGTAAAGATCCTTTCCCAATTTGTAGGCAGTTGATTTCTTTTGTCGACAGTGTCCTTTGCTTTACAGAAGCTTTTTAGTTTCATGAGGTCCCATTTATTGATTGTTGCTCTTGGATACTGTGCTATTGGTGTTCTGTTCAGGAAGTTTTTTCCTGTGCCAATGAGTTCTAGGCTCTTCCTCACTTTTTCTTCTAATTGATTTAGTGTGTCTGGTTTTGTGTTGAGGTCTTTGATCCACTTGGACTTTAGTTTTGTGCAGGTTAATAAATATGTATCTATATGCATTTTTCTACATGCAGACGTCTAGTTAGACCAGCACCATTTGTTGAAGATGCTGTCTTTTGTCCATTATATGGGTTTGGCTACTTTGTCAAAAATCAAGTATCCGTAGGTATGTGGATTAATTTCTATGTCTTCTGTTCAGTTCCATTGATCCACCATTCTGTTTCTATGCCAGTACCATGCAGTTTTTATTACTATTGCTCTGTAGTACAGCTTGAGAATGAGTTGTCTTGTTGCTCTAGCTAGGACTTCAATAAAACATAGGATACAGATAATGTCACAATAAAAAAAAGAAAACAGGCAATGAATCACAGTAACACCACCAACTCTACAATTAAAGGAACTAACATTTCTAATATTTTAATTTAACTGTGCATTGGTGTGAGGATGTCAGATTGACTGAATGGGAGTTTCAAACAGCTATGAGCTGTCATGTGGCTGTGTCCTCTGGAAGAACAGACAGTATTCTTAACCACTGAGCACTACCTCCAGCCTCCTAGGTTGTCTCTTTATGATCAACATTTACAGTTAATATTTTCATCTTTCCTTTTGTAATTGTTCAAACATATGTTTCATTTTAGCAAGATTGTATTAATATTACAATTTAAAATGAGGTACTTTAGGTTTCTAGTCATGTATACAGAACTGGAGAGAATGTATAACTGTAGAAGCTTGAGAAAGATCTCTCTGTTCTTTCTATCTTTTTTCTTTGATTGATTAATTTTTGCAGAATATTCTGGTTCTTATTATATACCCCTGACTCTCCTAGAACTTATTGCAAAGACCAGGCTAATATGCAGCTCTATGTGATACACCAGTGACTCTCCTGAGTGTTTCAGAAATAAAAGGCATGAGAAAATATACCTGGCTTGCCCATTGTTATTATAGTTAGGAATTGTTTATACTATTTCTCTGATGTAGGCTCGGTACTGTTGATCTGTTTACTCTCTGTCTCACTTTATGCTCTTAATTGGCATTTCTTTTGCAAGGCTGTATCCTAATTAAAGGATGCAGAAATTAGAGAGATGAACCTTACTTCTCAGTTTCCTTCTAAAAGGAGTTAGTAGCTATATTAGCACTTGTGTGTCACAAAATAAATAGAACAAACACTAGAGTTATATATGACTATATTGGAAATGAATTATACATTTCCCCTGTTGTCACTTTCATGCTTTCTATTGTGCGCTTGTGTGGATATTTTAGACTGCATTGACATACAATGATGTGAATGTGAACTTTACTCAAGAAGAGTGGGCTTTGCTGGATCATTCCCAGAGGAGTCTCTATAAAGATGTGATGTTGGAGACCTACAGGAACCTCAATGTTATAGGTATGGCAGTTAATTTTCTTTACTTTTTAAAAGATGGGGGGAAATCTTTATTTGTTATTAATGACCATCTGTAATTTCACTTGAGGATGAGGAAGAATGGTGAATGGTTCTTTGACCATAGGTCACAGTCTAAATTTTGCCTTATTTCCAATAATAAGTCATATATTTTCTGGTACTGTGTTTTAGGCTACAATTGGGAAGATCACAATATTGAAGAGCGTTGTCAAAGTTCTAGAAGACATGCAAGGTAATTTTCATGTCTAGGCTGTTATAAATATGGTTCTGAGAAAATTTTAATGTGACCTGGAAGTTTAAATGAAAAAGGACAGTGTAAATGAACTGCTTTAAGTATATATATTGATTACTAATTTGTTACCAAACCAGTACCTTCATGTTAACTACTTCATGTGTGTTTGCACAGCACTCCTCTAAGAAAGAATGCAAGGAAATTATAGCCCTACCTAACATCACCATTTAAATCATACCTGCATTAGAGCTATATGGTAGGACTGCGGTTTGTTTAGTCTCCTACAACTCAGTATTGCAAAAGGTATTCACAGTAAGTAGGTGATGAAAGTATGTCCACATCATATTAAGCAAATAGTTCATATTAAATCTGGGATTACTCATATACTTGTAGTAATGTTATTAAACTTTTTGAGAAGCACCGTTTTATAGTCAAGAATATTGCTGTGGAAAAAACATAATCCCTATTGCAGATCTCTATGATAACAAAATTAAATGTGTGAATGTCATGTGAAACCATGCCATTTATTATTTTTCTTTTAATGGGTACATATGTTACAATGAATACAAGCCATGTTAGCATGGGGCTATTGAAAGAAGCAATGAAACTCTCAGAACAACTAAAAGATATAATCCCCATTTTGAGTAGATTTTTAAAAGGTGATACCTGTTTATTCTTTATATGGCATATTTGAACCTGCCAGCAGTACAAATAATGACACAGAGCCATTTTGATATTGTTAAGCTTAGGCAATTTAATTGGGCAGATCCAGAATCCTCTATCTCCCTTAACAAAAATAAACCTAGCATGGAGTACTGCTGCATGGCCAACTCTACCTCTTTGTACCAGTTCATGTCCAACTTTTAACCTCAGTGTCCTGCTGGTTAATCGCTTGTTTTTTACTTTCTTCCTAGCAATCCTCTCAAAAGTTCTGCCCCCCATTTTGTGCCCTTCTCTCACTTGTCAGCTCTTTATTATTTCCAATAGACAAGTAAGGATGGACAAATGTTTACAAAATATAGGACAGGTGATGGGCCATAGAATGAATAATACTAAAATCTGGCCAGCACTTAGATCTCTGCTGGCTCAGCAATCAACATTTGCATTTACTGACACATTTTCACAGTTTACCTCAACATCAATTAACTGGTTATTCAACTTCATTAGGAAATCTCACAGCATCATACTGCAGAAAATATAAGTTTTAGAAATATATGAATACTTTTATTTGTCCCAGTTATCTTTGCAAATTTAGCATGTCATACAGTATATGGAAATTTATTAATCCAGTCAGTGTGTTAAAGCTCTGAGGTCTTGCAGTTTTCTACAAATATGTGGTAAAACATCTTATAGAAGAAAGTATAGCATAAATTGAGCCAGGTAAGAAATCTGTTATTTCTTCTTCTTATCACAGTTATTTTCAAATATGCAAAACAACCGATAGAGAAAGAGAACACCGTGAATATAAAAATAATGATAAACGCTCAAGATGTAATTCCTCTTTACCTTTACACCAAATTATAAAATTAAGTGACATGGACAAAAAGATTCATTAGTGTAATGAATGTGGTAAAGCTTTCATATGTGCCAATTATCTTTGCAGGTGTGAAAACAGTCATAGTGGAGAGAAACCCTCTGAAGATCCTCAATATGATGAAGTCTTTGCACATTACAGTAATCCCCACACATGTAAAACTATGCATACTGTTGAGAATCGCTATAAATGTAACCAATGTGGTAAAGCCTTTGCACATAACAGTCATCTCCTAAGACATAAAAGGACACATACCGGAGAAAAACCTTATGAATGTAACCAATGTGGTAAATCCTTTGCACATAACAGTTATCTCCTAATACATGAAAGAACTCACACTGGAGAGAAACCTTATGAATGTAACCAATGCCGTAAAGCCTTTGCAGATAAGAGTGTTCTCCTAAGACATAAAAGAACTCACACTGGAGAAAAACCTTATGAATGTAACTGGTGTGGTAAAGCCTTTGCATTTAACAGTAATCTCCTAATACACAAAAGAACTCACACTGGAGAGAAACCTTATGAATGTAACCAATGTGGTAAAACCTTTGCACATAGCAATCATCTCCTAAGACATAAAAGAACTCACACTGGAGAGAAACCTTATAAATGTAACCAATGTGGTAAAGCCTTTGCATATAACAGTATACTCCTAATACATAAGAAAATTCACACTGGAGAGAAACCTTATGAATGTGACCAATGTAGTAAAGCCTTTACATGTAACAGTAATCTCCTAATACACAAAAGAACTCACACTGGAGAGAAACCTTATGAATGTAACCAATGTGGTAAAGCCTTTGCACAGAACAGTCATCTCCTAATACATAAAAGAACTCACACTGGAGAAAAACCTTATGAATGTAACCAATGTGGTAAAGCCTATGCACGTAACAGTCGTCTCCTAATACACAAAATAATTCACACTGGAGAAAAACCTTATGAATGTAAACAGTGGTAAAGCCTTTGCATGTAACAGGAATCTCCTAATACACAAAAGAACTCACAGTGGGGAAAAAACCTTATGAATGTAACCAATGTGGTAAAGCCTTTGTACAGAACAGTCATCTGGTAGTACATAAAAAACACATACTGGAGTGAAACCTTTTGAATGTACCTAATGTGATGAAGTCTATGCATATCAGAGTAGTCTCTGAAAACAAAAGAGCACAGCTTGGAAAAAAACCTTATGAATGTAATCTCTGTGTTAGGACATTTGTATAACACAGTCATTTCCTAATAGATAAAAATGCATACTGCAGAAAATCCTTATAAATATAACCATGTCATATAGGCTTTTCATGCAGCAGTCATCTTCTAGGACAAGAACACATACTGTAGTGAAACCCAATAAATGTAACCAATATAAAAAAGCCTTTGCACATAACAGTCATCTCATAAAACATAAAGAACACATACTCGAGGGAAACTTTAGGAATGTAACAAATGTCGTAAAACTTTTGCTCTTCAGAATTGTCTTCAAAGTCATGAAAGAATACATATTGGACAGAAAGACTGAGTTTATTTAATATGGTGGAGCTACTTTACATTTGTATAATCACCATCATGAAAGACTTTGTACTGGAGAGCAACATTATGAATATGTTAAAATGTGAGGCCTTTGCACATATCTATATTCTTCATTGATATAAAGTTTCATACTGGAGAAAAATTTTGTGAACATAAGCAATGTGGTGAGGCCTTTTTGTTCATCAGTCCACTGAATCCAATAAAACTCAAACTCTAGTTCAATGAAAATGACAAAAAATATTGTTATCCAGACACTACTGGTTGATTAGGGCCACATAACATTCTTGGGAGCTGAGCTGTGATACCTACATACCCACTGAGCCAAAATGTTACGGAGGTTCTGAGATTAAAAATCGTAAACATTTGTTCCATTTTACAACTATTCTTTTTCATCAATCAGGGTTTAGAGATGTGGGATTTGTTTATGCCATTGAGGAAGTCACCTGAGGCAAATGTAGGTTTTACAATTCAACCAATCATATTCATTTGTTCATCTGTGGTTAGGAAAAGGTATCATGTTTTAGAGAAGAGAAGCTGTGGTATGGGACAGTCATTATGTTTGGTGACCAGAAACCATGGTATGGAACAAAAGATGTTTGGGGGAACAAAAGATGAATAATGAAAGCTTGTCAGCTATTGGGAAGTGTGCAGCTTTCCTAGGGAACTTAAATTTAGGTCCACCCTATAATTCAATGGAGGCTGGTATATAAAAGGCAATATTTAGGACAAATTTCTTTTGCATATTCCCACATGCAAATTACCTTTGCATGTTTTGCACATCACAGTCATCTTCAAGTATGTAAAAAAACAGATAGTAGAGAGAAACCTTACATGTGTAATCAATGTGATAAAGCCTTTTCTTAACAGTCGTCTCTAAATACATAGAATACTTACTGCAGTGAAACCCTATGAATAAGCAATGTGGTAAAGTGTTTTCATGTGGTTGTCTTTGAAATCATAAGAAAATTTCATGCTACAGAGAAACCCCATGGGCGTAGTCAGTATTATACAGTTTTGTACGTCACAGTACCATTATAAAAGAGTAAAAGATTTAGCTTTTGCATATCACAGCAGTCTTTCAGAACCTAAAAGAACTCATTCTGAAGGAAATCTATTAGGATAAAATATTTGCTAAGATTTTTGACCCACCAACTTGCAATCAATTACAGGAGATTATTTGGAGGAAAAGTTCTAAGATGTGTCAACAGTGTATTCGTACATTATGACATCCATCCTTATTTTGTTTCCAATTAAAAGCTCATATGGACTAAAGGCCTATAAATTTAAACAATCAGCTAACCCTTTTAGATTTCAAAAGTCTCTTCAATTACAAGAAATTAATCATCCAGTTTTACAGTTTATGGGTGTGTATTAGTGCCTTTTCTGTGACTTAACAGGACATTTAAGGCAAATTCCAAATGTGTTTAATTTGCCATATGGTTCCAGAAGTATGTAGGATCACTATGAACTGGGCATGACAAGTTTCACAAATGACAGACAAAGTAGGAAGCTTGGAACTCACATCCTCAACTTGCAGCATGAAGCAGAGAGGGGGAACTACAAATGGTATACAATTGGGACCTATCAAGCCCACCCCAAGTAACATACTTCCTCCAGCAGGGCTACTTTTCCAAAACATTCCCAAATTCTACAACCAGCTGAGAAGGATTCATTTCTCTGAGTTCAAGTACTTGTTTGATTTCTGTTACATGAAAGAACCCATGATGAAGAAAAACTCTGTAGATAAGCCTGTGGTTGCCTCAACACCTGAGTTACAGGAATAAATGCTTATACAAGTAGAACATTGTGAATAAACATATATTAGTTTAAGTTTTTTTTTTCAATTTCCATTATGTGATATCAGTGTGTATTTGTGTGTTTATGTGGCTCTCCATTCTGGTTTCCATGAAGAGCAGACCCTTTGATCTTCTTGTACCAGGAATTACAGGAAGTTGTCAAAATCCTGACCTAGGTCCTAGGAATGAACTTGTCTTAATGCACAGCCATGTCTTTAGTTCTGTAATATCTTAAATCCTTTATATATCATCTTGATGTCAAGAAGTAGAAAAGAATTCATAGAAGAGAGCAACCCAATTTATATGGGTTTTGATGACATAATGGGTTATGGGTTTAAATGGGTTTTGGAAATAATAAATGTATTCATTTTCAAGAAAAACTGTTTAAAATCTGTTTTTATCATGTCATGTGGGAAGTAAATTATTTACCATGTTCACTTATTGTCATAGAGGATATCACCAATTGTGATTGTGGTCTGTATTTTGAAACATTGGAGTAGGTATTGAAGTTGGCTGAATGTGGAGCAAATCCATTCACAGAAGTTTATTAGATCATTCTGATAATTCTTTCTGTGGCTGCTGTTCATCTAATGCATTTCCTCTTGGTGATAAGTATTTTTCTGCTGCAATGTATTGAATGGGATCCCCACCATCTATGTTATCAATTTATTTGTGTCTGGCAGTGTGTGATCATAATTCTCAAAGAAGTGTCTCTGAAAAAGCATGGTGCTTTTTTATTTCATATTTTCACAAAATCCTTTGAGATGTTTGTTTTCAAACCTGGCTTGTATGTTAGTAATTACTCAAGGCTACATTTGAAGTCTTGATTTGCATGTGTCAGCCTTCTGAGTACAAGTCCAAGGGTGGAAAATGTACCTGCAATGTGTCCTGTTTTGTCAACATATTTTGCCGATGTTAATGTTAAAATATTTAATAGAATATATGTATGTATTTTTTGAAGTTCCATGCTTCTTCATGTTCTCATTATTTACTTATGGCACATCATGCTCAAGTTCTGCCTTCTAAGAGAATTATCTAGAGGTTCTAGATAATGCAACAACAATGAGATTTATTTCAAGAAAGCATGTTGTATGTGTGTAATGTGACCGTGTGTTCTTAGGCCATGATATATAAAGACTTGACAATTTTTGGAGTTGATTTTTACCATTCTTATATGATGGTCAAGATCTTGTTGCCAGTTTTGCATACCACAAACATTCCCCACTCAATTCATTGGTAACCAAATAAACTTATCTGTAATGTTACATCAGTAAAATATTATCTTTAATTCAAATTATAAACATTATCTAAGAATGGAAGAAAATGAAATTTGAATAATAAACACTGTTTACGAATGAAAATGTTCTGGTTACACATGATTTGAGCTCAAACTCTGGGTAGCCCATATGTCTCCTATAAAATTTTCTAATATTTCTATACTTGGGCTGTTGTGTATGCAAACTCACACACCAGGGCATACATAAATAACATTTAAATCCAAATAAGGGCCAGTGTGGTCACTGACCAAAGGACTCTGGGTTTCTGGTTTAGAATTCATCTAGGGAAAGCAGATAATAAGCAACAATAAGTTGTCCTTTCACTGGCTCATACACATCATTGCATAGGTGTATACACACAAACACTCAAACATTTTTAAATGGGTGAAATTAACAAAGCAAAGAAATTGACAACATCAGAAATTATTTGGAAGTATAAATCACTGTAGACTTTGAAGACTTATTACTATTTTTTAAAAGAATAATGGTTTCTTTGTACATTTTATTTTATCCTTTCATTCTTTGATTCCAGGATAGGTCATTTAAAAACATATCTTAGCTGAGGCTCAGAAGTACATCCCTGTCTTCCTAGATCAGGGAGTAATTGTCAGTCCACTCTCTCTGAGGTTGAGGATAGTTTGGTCCACAGAGTTAATTCTTTTGTTTGTTTCTTTTGGAGAGAGAATTTGCCTGTGTATCTTTGGCTGTCCTGGACTCCCTTTGTAGACCAGCCTAGTCTTAAATTCACAGAGATCTGCCTGCTTCTTCCTCCCTGAGTGCTGGAATTACAGGTGTGTGCCACCATGCCCAGCTCCACAGATTGAGTTCCAAAATAGCCATAGCTATGAAGATATATCCTGTCTTCAAATGATTCCAACAAGGTAGACTGTACCTCAAATTATGGATTTTTTCCCAATATAATTGACTGGTTTCAACAAAGCCTTTTGTTACATTTACTCACATCAAGAGAACTGTGGTAACAATGAATATAAGAAGCAGTGTGGAAGAACCATTCATACAGGGATAGAAATCCATTTAATCCTCCAGCCATTTATCAGGGACTTCATCACCTTCCAGTGCTAGGAAGCATCTACTTCCTCTGCATTATAATGACATCATTGGGAACTAGAGAGTTAGTGGTACTTCTCCTTTGTAAACCCAGTTTAATTCCTAGCACTCACATGAAATGACTCAGAACTACCTGTGTTTCGAAGTCAAGTATATTGGATGTAGGCTTCTGGCCTCCTAGAGGACAAGACAGTGAAAATGGTAAAAACAAACAAACAAACAAACAAACATGAACATGTGATTCCCTAATGTAAAACATTTTCTTCACATATATCTTATTTTTTTCTTTAAAAATAAAATTGATTTAATTTAGGTGCATAAGTTTTGCCAGTGTGTATACAGTGGAGGCCAGAGAGAATATCTGTTCCCCCATGATTGGAGTTACAGTTGTGGTCTATCTCTTATCTAGGCCATATGGCTGAGCAGCCAGCACTCATAGGTGTTGAGCCATCTACTCAGTGCTAGGAGGATATCATTAATAATAGTAATGTCTATCATTAGTGCCGAGGTATGTTTCTTACATGAAGCAGAAAGGTAGGTCCTTTTTTGTGTCTGTTTTGTAACGTGTTGTTTTTTTTTTTTTAACTAGGAACCTGTTGCCATTGGTATTGAGATATAATAATGACGAGTTTTTGTTACTTCCTGTTATTTTGATGGTGGTGGTGGTAGTGTGTCTCTTATATTTTTGGTAGTGAGCCTAGTCTTTAACAGCTGAGCCATCTCTCCAGCCCAGACAGTATGTGTCTGTATGTGTGTGATAGTGTGTGTGATTGTGTGTGTGTGATTGTGTTTCCCTTCGTTGGTTTTGCTGATATGAAGTTATATTTTTACTGTGTTTCCTGGTTGTATTTGCCCTCTTTGGTTTGGAGTTTTCCCTGTAGTATCTTCTGTATGGTTGATTTGTGAATAGGTATAGTTTAAATTTTGTTTTGTTTTCTCTCTTTATGGCATTTAAAGGTTTTGCTGGGTAAAGTATTTGGGGCTGACATCTGTGGCCTTTAGTGTTTGTAAGATACATGTCCAGGCCCTTCTGTCTTTCAAAGTTTCCAATGAGATATCAGATATAATTGACAAGGTTTGCCTTTATATGTGACTTGGTCTTTTCCTGTTGCAGCTACCTAGGACCATGCATGTACTAGACCAAGATCAGCTGCACATATGTGACTTATGCACAAGTTAGTCTTCATGTGGGTCTCCTGGTAAGTGGAGCAGGGACTCTCTCTGACATGGACTCTACCTGCTTTTTGATCACTTCCCACTGGTGGGGCTGCCTTGCCCAGCCTCAGGAGAAGAGGATGACTTGGTGTGGTGGAGTAGGGCTCCCCTATTCTGAGGAGAATGTGAAAAGGGATTGGAACAATAGGAATGGAAGGTATTACTTACTGATCTATACTGCTATTTAGTGACTCTTGCTGTTGAAAAGGCATGCTTTCTTTCATGTCATAACATAAATTAAAGTTTGCACAGTTTAAAAATTATCACAGAAATGCAAAACCATTAGTAAATAAGATGCTGTTATTGATACTGACAAAAATGAGCGTGGAAATGTAGGTTTTTGCTAAAAGATCTGCCAGTTCAGAATGCTTTGAGCTTAATTCCCACCAATGCAAGACAAATAAACAAGCAAACAGGCTGGTACTGGATAAGGAGCACTGTTAAACAGACAAAGAGTTGATACTAAGAAGTGGTTGCAGAACCTCAGTTGTGGGACTGCTGATAATTATGAAGTATAGCATCTTCGCTAGGTCTATACAGTGGACTCCCTTTCTCAGTGAGGTTATATTTTTGCCTGATATGGGGAACCCCAGATACTAAGGAGTATCACATAGCCCTGAGTGAAGATTACAGGCCTGACCCTTTCCTGATAATAACCCTGCTCAGCAAGAACCTGGGGATTCCCGGAAATACACCACCCTATGCTAAGGAGATTTTGGCTTTCAGCAAATGCCTTTCAGCTATACCTAGAGATATACCCCACCACGGGATAATTAATTTATATATTCTCCTCGTCGTGGGACTGTGATACTGCATGCAAATGAAGTACTGCACCACAACATATAAATCAACTATCCCTAGCATCTAGCCCCAGGAAAACAAACACATTCATCCTCTAAGCCCAAGGTTTATAAATTCCTGATTTCACAGGAAAATAACATTGTGATAATATCAGTTTCCACCATGGCTACTTGAAATTTGTCAGTCCTTTATTCTGGAGGAGAGAGGGTTTCCCCTCCTCCCTTGAGATTTGCCACTGAGATCCCAGAACTTGGGTACCAGCTAGGATGGCTGGATACTGTTGGACATCTAAAAACCATGTTGACCTCAAGCAATGCACCCCCTGGGCCTAGACCTGCCTTTCAGCCCAATAGGCCTACAACCCACTGGACCTATTTCCTGGCATGCTTGATCCAAGCCTGGCAAGGCCTGTAATTTGGCTGCAATCCTACACCAGCTTAGCCAAAGAGATGAAACACTTCCACATCATCACAGGCACTGCTGTGTGATTGTGAAAGCCTCATTTAAAAAAGCTAATTGTAACACCTGGTGTGAACCTCATTTCCACTTCCCACAGACCTGGCCTAGAGCACTGATCTTGAGCTTGAACTAGCCAAATCCCTTGAGTGCTTGAATTTATTCTAGAGAGAATTGGTACCTATGTTCTGAGGGACCCACAGTTCTTTGTCCAGAAGCCGACAGCCATATCCCAGACAACCACCAGATACAAAAGAACACTCAGTGCTTTAGGAGAACATAAAAATATTACAAAATAAATTAATAGACACATAAAATATTAGTGTACGTGGTCTTTTGTGCTGCATAAACCTCTCAAATCTTTTAATCAACTAAATTAGTTGTGTTTGTTTTAGTCATGGTTTTCCTGGAACTTACTCTGTAGACAAGAATATCCCCAAACTTGGAGAATCCTTGCCTCTACCTCCAGAGTGCTGGGATTAAAGGCATGAGAAAATTCCACCATCAAGATAATTCTGATTAATTTTAGGTAGCAATATGACTATTAATTGTATTCAACTGTTATTAATGTTTTAATTAATTTTTTAATTAAGTGTACAAATGGAGGAAGACACCAAACATCCTATATACTTACAAATTTATATGTGCATACATGTATGGGTGCACAGAAACACACATACTGATATATCAGTATATATTATTGTATGCATTTTAACACAGTACATTTCTGTATGACTGCTAAGTTTCATTAATAGTATTTTTAAAAACAGGATTTTAAGGATTTTAATGCACATGCCTGTAATATCAACATTTTAATTAAATGTTTTTAGTATTAGTTACAGTTTATTAATTTTGTATCTCATCTGTATCCTGCTCCCTCATTCCCTCCCAATCCAACCCTCCCTCCCTCATTTTCTCCCTATCCCTTTCTAAGTCTACTGATAGGGGAGTACCTCCTCCCTTTTCATCTGACCCTAGCTTATCAGGTATCTTCTGGCCTGGCTGCAAAGTCCTCCTCTGTGCCCACCAGGACTGCTCCTCCCTCGGGTAGGGGTGAGGTCAAAGAGCCAGCCATTGAGTTCATGTCAGAAATAGTCCCTATTGCCCTTACTACAGAACTCACTTGGATACTGAGCTACCATGGGCTACATCCGAGCAGGGGTTCTAGGTTATATCCATACATGGTCCTTGGTTGGAGTGTCAGTCTCACAAAAGACCCCTGTGCAGGATACATTTGGTCCTTGTGGAGCTCCTGTCCTTTCCAGGTCATACTAACTCCCCCTTCTTTCATATGATTCCCTGTACTCTGCCGTGGGTTTTGTTATGAGTCTTAGTATCTGCTTTGATACACTGCTAGATAGAGTCTTTCAGAGGCCCTCAGTGGTAGGACAAGTAACAGGTTGTCCTGTTACTTGTTTTCCCCTACAACCAGTGTCCATCCCATTTGTCTTTTTAAGTGAGGGTTGATCATCTTACCCAGCCAAAAGATGCTCAAGTACACAACAAGAACATTTGCTTCACCATTTTGTAGCAGCTTTATTCGTAATAGCCAGAACCTGGAAACAACCCAGATGTCCATCAATGGAGGAATGGATACAGAAATTGTGGTACTTTTACACAATGGAATACTACAGCAATTAAAAACAAGGAAATCATGAAATTAGGCAAATGGTAGGATCTAGAAAAGATCATTCTGAGTGAGGTATCCCAGAAGGAGAAAGACACACAGTATATACTCACTTATAAGCGGGTACTAGACCTATAAGATAGGATAAACATACTGAAATCTATACACCTAAAGAAGATAAACAAGAAAGAGGACCCTGGGTAAGATGATCAACCCTCACTTAGAAAGACAAATGGGATGGACATTGGTTGTAGGAGAAAACAAATAGTATCAACATTTGAGAGAGGAGGAGAATAAGGAGCTCTTCAGCTTGTACCAAATTACTTGCTCATCTGCCTCTAGTAAAATAGAAAACATTTATAACTTGATTTTTAAAGATTTATTTTTAGGTTTATTTTACTTTTAGTTAAGTATGTTTGGGTCTTTGTGGAAGTATATGCACATGAGTGCAGGGAACCCTGGAGGCTAGAAGAGACTTTCAGACTCCCTGAAGGTGAAATTAAAGGAGATTGTGATCTGACTGTGATGTGCACAGTAGGATCTGAACTTTGGCACTCAGGAGGAATGGCTGATTAAGAGACTTGTTGCTCTTGAGGACCTAAGTTTGAATGTGAAAGGCTTAAGAGCTCTGCCAACAAAAGATCTTCATTTTTGTTAATTACATGCTAATTTCAGGCTGAAAGTCTTTTACCTGGTTGGAAGTACCCTGCTGTTTCATGTTGCAGTCTTCCCAGTCTGTACAGCCTTTCTGAGCTAGGCATTAAGGTTCAGGATTCCCTCTCCCCACCAGAGCCTCCTGTTCTCTGACTTTATCCTATTAGTGTCTTTAGATATAGATGGCACCAAGCACATTTGATAGATGGTCTTTGACACAGATCCCGGCTAACTCTTCCCTCCCTTCACCTATAGGATAATTAGGTACTTTGTTCATGTTTATATAATAGGAGTGTGCTGTTTAATGCAAATCAAGAATCCTTGAAATGCGTAGTTTTAAATTATGTACACCTGTTGTGCCCAAATCGCGATACCCCAAAAGACCACCACCAGGAGCTGATTCCATTGCAAACCACATGAGGATATTTTTATTATAAATCATTACAAGCTGCAGCTTGGCCCACACCCCCCACCGCCAAAGCAGTGAGAGCCAAGAGCCCTGTGCTCAGGTTAGTTGGGTGATTTAAAGATTCTGGTCCCTCCCAGCTTGCCCAAGGCAGGGGCAATTCCTTCCTGGCAAGCATCTGTTGGTCAAAATGCTACATTTTGAATTGATTGGCTATAGGAAGGTCCCCAAACCATTAATGATCTGGTGTCCCTCCCTAGGGGAATGGGCCAGTTTCCTAGCAACTGTATCTCTAGTGGGTGGGGAATGAATGCAGTAAGGCAGGTTCTTCTCCTCAGGGCATTACTGGACCTCACCCAGCTAGTTCAGGCCTTAAATACCAATAATAACTGCTAATTTTTAATCTTTTGGTCTCTCACACCTATCCTTGGAGCACTCCACTCTCTTCTCCAAGAGGTATATAATCTTTGTTTTATGGAATTAAAGTTAAAATTGCTTTCTGTGTTGGTTCCCAGAATGTCTGAATCTGTCGTGCTTGTTGGCCTTCTAAGCATTACACCTCATCTCCTGCCCCTCAGACTTTTCTGGGTTGGGGGGAAACAGCCCCCAAGCAAGAGGAAAACCAACTTATTTATGAAATGCTTGGGATCAAAAGTTTCAGACATCATAGCCTTTCATATTTCAGATGTCTCTTGCCCAGTCAACCAGTGCCTTGGGGATGGGACTCTGTAAAATGGTTTACACCTAATGTTTATTTCACAGTAAGGTTGCAGATAAGCTTCAGCGTAAGGAATCTTCTGAGCCAATCAGAGTGGCCTATGGAGAAGAAATAGCAGAAATTTGAGGCCAGCCTGGATACCTGCCCTCCCTCACAGAAGAGATAGAAAATATAAAAAAGAAAAAAAAGAAAAAAAAGAATCTTCTTCTTTGCTACCTTTCTTCCTTGTTGGGCTCATTTGATAATCATTACCCAATGGAGACCATGCTGCTCTCTAAAGTTTATATTTCCATAGATATAGGTTTCAAATCTAGGACAAAAATGGGAGAGATGCCTATATTAAAACTGACCTAGTTGCCAATTTTCTCCCAGAAATCTGTTGGTCCTTCCAAAGCTTAATATGGTTCTCTTGGCTGGCATATCCCACTCCCTACCTTGAATTCTCCTGCCTAGAATCTGGGCTAACCTCCCTTCCCCATATCAACTTGTAGATTGTTTAGCAAGGTCAGGTAAGATGTTTTTGCTAATGGCTCTGATGTAAAAAAAATTATAGAACCATGTGAAATTAAGAAAAGTACCCTCTTAATAGTAAAGCCAGGGACACGTTAAGGTTGATGAACAGAAACAAAAGCCCAAGGTAGCACTTGCTGACCGGACACTGTCCAGCTGGGCCTGTAGCTGAGACAGCAATTGATTTCTTCATACTTGTTTTTGCCCTCAGGTTCTTGATATGATTTAATAAAAGTTATTAATTACATACATACCCCTTCAAGATTTAGTGTAGAGGTGGCTGATTGTTTTATACATATAAAACTTTAGATTCATGATCCTTTTAAGACTTTTATGAGAATACTTTTTAATATAATTGCTTCTTTTAATTACCCCAAATTTCAGCTTGCCAGTAAAGAAAAGCTGGCTGAGTAGTTATGTTGCTTGCTCATCTTGTTAAATGATCACAAGTTGGTCAATTACAAGTGTATATGGGGTCTTGGGAATAATTTGATTTTCATATTTGTTTTTCACCCATAATATGTATAACATTTGATCATGTGAATATGTGGGTTGGTTTTTTTGCGTATATTCATTGTAATTCTTCACATAAAGAAAAATAGAGTATAACCACATTGTGTGTTTTAATATTGCTATAAAAATCTTACTGGGATAAATAAGGTGTGGAAAAAGAGTAAAAGTGTGGTCTAAACTGGCACTCTAGGTCTTGTTCCATCCACTAAGGTCTATTTATGTAGGTGGTTTGGACCTCACTCTTTGGAGTTTGTTTCATCTGAAAAGTTGTATGTATATGTATGTATGTATGTAAGGTTGGGATGGAACTTGCTCTTTTGTGTTTTTTCCATCTATCATGATGTATGTATATGTAGGTAAGGTGGTTTGGCTCTTGTTCTTTGGAGTTTTCTCCATCCACCATTTTGTATGTATGTAAGGTGGTTTGGAACTTACTTTTCGGAGTTGCTTCCATCCACTGAGTTGTATATATTAGAATGAATTGATTCATTCTCTGGAGTTTGCTCTGTCTACCCAGTATGTGAATGTGTATGTATGTATGTATGCAGGCATGAATGTATGTATGTATATATGTGATTGTGTAAAGTAAAAGAAGCCTGTAAGAGAAGCTAAATGAGGAGAAGCTTAAATAGTTACCTACTGGAGTCTGTCTTTTTGGAACCTATGTACTGGAGTCTGTCTTACTTCATCTTCAAGAATAAGTGTGTGTGTGTGTGTGTGTGTATGTGTGTGTGTGTGTGTGTGTGTGTGCATGTGTGTGGGTGGGTGTGAGAGAGAGAGTCTATGTGCCACATCTGAGCAGGGGTTTTAGGTCTTCTCCATGCATGGTCCTTGGTTGGGGTATCAGTCTCTGCAGGGACCAGTATTTTTGGGGACTGTTGGTCTCCTTTTGGACCTCATTCCCCTCCAGGTCTTTCTTTCTCTCCCTTCTTTCATAAAATTCCATGTATTCTTCCCAAAGTTTGGCTATGAGTCTCAGCCTCTGCTTCAATACCTCTATCAGTGGATTCTTTCAGAGTCCATCTATCATAGGCTCCTGTCCTATTCCCTGTTCTTCTTTGGATGTCTATCATATTTGCCCTTTTGAATGAGCATCTTCCCTAGGGTCTTCTCTGTTGTCCAGCTTCTCCAGGAGTATAGATCTCAGTATGTTTATCCCACTTATGAGTGAGTATATACCATGTGTGTCTTTGTGCTTCTTTGTTACCTCACTCAAGATGATCTTTGCTAGTTCCCACAATTTGCCTGCCAGAAAACTCCTTCAGCTGATAAATGCCTTCATCAAAGTGGCTGGATAAAAAAAAAAAAACTTCCTCAAAAAAATCAGAAGCCCTCTTGTATACAAAAGACAAAAGGGCTGAGAAAGAAACAACACCCTTAAAATAGTCACAAATAACATAAAGTCTCCTGATTTAACTCTAACTAAGCAAGTGAAAGACCTGTATGCAAAAAATATCCTATTGGATCTTAAAGCTCTTCAGTTCCCCACTCTTTCATCCTTTAATCTGCCTGCCAGGTAGGAATAATGATGTTCTAAAGACACATTTTTATCTCCCCTTAGGGGAACATCTAGTGAAACCGTGGACTCCATGAAATTCTAATTTTCCCTCAAATCTGTTTCTGTAAAAAGGCTGATTCCTCCAGATGAGTACTCTGTTAAATAAACATTAACTCAATGTCTAAATAACTTGCAGGAAATAAAGGAGCTAAGAATAAAAGAGGAATTTAAAGATAACAGAAATTAATTTTATGGCTTGGTTAGATTACTTAGTTGTGTGTATCTCACCTTCCATCTAAAACTGTTAGCACCTCAATGATGAATTAGTTATAACTTCATCACTGGTCAAAATTACTGAATAAATGTGTTGATATATTTTCAGTTTTTATTAATATGCTTTTTGTCATTGTTTTCACTCTTTTATTTTAAAGAGTAGTCCCACTATGTATCTCTTTGTCTTCAACCTCAGTGTATATCCCACTCAGTATATATACCCACCTTACCTCCACAGTGCCTGAATTATAAGTAGACATGTCACAGCTTGATAATTCAGTTCTTTTAATTGAGGCTGAGTGACTGAACCTGCCTGTTTAGGGTGGCCAGGACATGGACTCTGGTCCTAACTCCAGTAACAGAAGAAGGCTCTCATCAAATACAGTCCTTTTGATTAATGTACACTGTCTTCTCTTTCTGAGAAATATTATTTTCTTTTATCATGGAGTCTAAACTAAAGACTAGGTTAGAGTTCTACCCTTATTCTACAGAGAGAGAAACCCAGGCTCATAGAGATTAGTGATCTTGTAATATAGTTAAGTGTTAATTTTATTCAACCCATCATTCTATTACTTCACTAAATGAAGTTGAAGCCACACAGGCCTATAACTGTGGCTTAGAAAGAGGAGGCAGGAATTTCAAGGTTTCAAAGTCACCCAAGAAGAGAATTGTCACTGGTATGGTGGGAGGCCCTCAGAACAAGGGGAGGTGATGAGTGGCCCAGGTTAATGTCCATAGTCTTCACTGAAGCTCCAGAACTTCAGAGCCATGGCATGCACAATTGTTTGCAAATATATTTTCCACCTTGTGTTTCCTGATGTTTCTTGTCTGAGGCAGATTAAGTCACTTCCGGATTAGACTCCTGTTACTCATTAATGAAAGGAATTCTCCTGCAAGTGGGGAAATTAGCCTCAGGCCAGGATGAGCTCCTTAATTATATATCAAATGGAATATCTTTATCCCTGAAACCATATACACAGAACAAACAGAAATGGACTCAGTGGTTTTAATTCATTGTACATACATGCTCCCTGGGAAGGATGTTAATTCTAGAATATCTGTAGCTCAAGTCATCTAGAAAAATGTTTCTGAGTCAAGCTCTTCTATGTTGACTTAGGTGACCTTGATCCCAATCCGTTGCTCCCCAGGGCAATGGCCTTGTTGTCATCTTAATTAAGGTAAATAAAATTTTCATTTACAGGACCGTACCACCACTGATTTTTAAATTACCCATTGAAGGCATATAGTCAAACCACTGCAGGTGCAGGAAAAAATATGCATGTGGTGCTCAGCATCTGACTTCAGACCAAAATAGGAGGACTAGCTTATTGTGCACATCACAGGAAAAAATAGGATAGGCCAATAGCTGCTGATGTCACCATTGTGAAAAAGGATGTGATCATGATTTTGTAGTTTCACAGCATGTATGAATTAGCTTCAGATAAATGAAGACGAACCAGATTGGTGGCTGCACAATTTGGGGAGGATAGCTTGATGCAATGAATACTGAATATCCAACTAGGGGACTGTCTTTTGCAGATCCACTTACACATTTATGTCATTTCTGATGGTTGAGGCACAGGCCATTCACTGTAGCTTTGTCAGGATACAGATCTAAATAAGCAACATCACACATGAGTGAAGTGTACACGGTATCTTAGAAATGTCATTCCCTCTGCCAGGAACTCACCTGATCTTTTTCTAAGTCACTATAGCTATGGTCTCCTTTTCAATTACATTTATCTTTTTAAAAGTCAATTATTGATTTCTTTTAAGTCTGATTGTCTCTAACTGCAGCCCTGCTCTAATCTCTTATATGCTGTTATTTCCACGGTTTCCATGCCATTGGGAAGGACTTTCCATTTTTCTCAAGTGCTGCTGATTATTTATTTCTGTATAGAGCAATGTCTCCTAGAGCACAGCCTTGCTTCATGCCATGTTATTGAGAATTGCTTTGAATTCCCACTTCTGCTGCATGGTGCTGGGAAAACAGTCATAAAACTCCTTCCAGCCTGGACCTTGACTGGTCAGTGAAAAGGAAATAAAAAACAGGCCAGTGAATGAGTGTCCTCCAGTTTCCTTGGCAATTTTTTGGCTTACAAATGAAGAAGGCCTTGTGCAAGAATTGAGATCTATGACCAGATTTTAAGCTGTTATAGTCACAGCACAGAAAGTGATGGAAGAGAAGGAGGGGAACAGTTTTCTTACTTTGACAATAGTTGACACTAGCAGTGTGTATTGAGGTAATGAGTTTTATGATCATCAACACTTCTCAGGCCCACACACCAGGGTATGTCTAAGGGGGATGGGATTCAGCATTATCTTTTGGGAAGTCCTGGGTATTCATTTCTTCAGAAAGCTGGGATCTAGATGGGTCAAGTTCAGCAACAGTGTATAGTCTTGTCAGAAGACAAGAAGTGATTTTTATAATGGTGCCCTTGACTAGGAGGAATGCCAAATGAGCAGGCTGAGCTGATGTCTGTGGATTCAGTTGGAAATCTCATTTAAGCGGTGAGGCATGGGTTTTGGGGGAGTCAGAAGGTTTCTGATGGTGGGTGCATGCCATACACATAAGAAGAACCCAAGTGGGGAATATAGGAGAACATAAAGGCAGAAGAAGTTTAGATGAGAGGGTTACTGGGACCCTGTGGTGGATGGAAGAGGGACATGCAAGGTGGAGGGCAGGTCTACAGATGGGTGGATGGGAAGCCCTGAACAGGTTCTGAGGAGTCCTGGAAAAGATGTACAGGGATCCTGATCCTGTGTGTGTAGTAGTAAGGAAAAGACATGAGGTTCTAGATACCTTGAGAAGGACCTGGAGGGAAATTGCAAACATGGGTGGGAAGAGGCCCAAGTTCCAGGGTCCAGAGCTGTGAATGACTTGTCCATGATTCCAGCGTGGTTCTTGAGGTGAGGCAGGACAAGTTAATGCTCTTAGCTTGGCTTCCCCACAATGCCCTGCAGCACTTGATGCCTCCAGGAAAAGAGGCCATCTGGGGAAGGTCTACCAACATCGAGAGCGCCGAGCTCCCCTGTCCTTCTCTTACTTCTACAATGCCCACAGTCATGTCTATGCAACCACTGCAACCAGAGCCCTCTCTATTTAAGCTTCTTGGGGCCAGAGGCTATTGACAGCTCCTCACCTGCCATTTTGCTCACTGACTGGAGCTGCTTCCCCGTCCCATCCCAAGTGCGTTTAATCAATTCACTGCCCCCTTAGGTCCACTAGAGAAGACTGACAAGAAATTGACCAATCCATGAGGTGGGGCTCTGGCTAGGGGACTTTTACCCAGTCATGAAAGGTCCTGACATGTCCATTATTTTCCATTCTAACCTCTTCCCTGGCAACTGTTGAGATGGGAGAAGGTGTGCTGTGAAGAAGATTGGCATCTAAGCATCCAGCGATACTGGTGGAAGGCGATCTCTTGTTATATTTGACTAATGGTGTTTTGAGAATGGGAATAAGGTTGGTGTCCTGGTGGTGGGACTTGAGACCACAGGCTGAATGAAATGGAGGAGGAGATAGTGGAAAGGGTGAATCCAGTTCAAGGATAGGTGGGATCAGACAAGGGCGGGATGTTGTCTTGGGTCTTATAGAAGGGGCATGACCAGAAAGAGCATCTTGAAAGAACATGTCTGGGGCATGGGCACGATGGTTAGATCAGGTCTTACCCCTCCCTGTTGAGTGAATCTGACATCAAAACTCCAATTGCATCCTCCACCTGTTCCAACTGTTACCTGTCTTGGGGAAGAGTAGTGCTGGTGGGGGCAGGTGAGTGTGTGTATGTCAGGTCTTTATCAGGTTAACAGCCACGCACATAAAAGCTGCTTGTAACAGCTTGAAGAGTGAATAAATGGTTCCATGATACTTTTGAGGCCTCTTCTCTTCCTCTTTCTTCCCCTTTCCTTTTTCTTTCTTTCTTCATTTTTTTTTTATTTTTCAGACAGGATCTCCTTTAGTCCAGCATAACGTCGAACTTTTCTATGTAACAGAGGGTGACTTTGAACTCCAGATCCTCCTGCTTCCACCTCCCATTCACCACCATGGCAGGACCCGAGATTCTTTTAATAAGTAAGTGAGAGCAAAGACCATGTTTGGACCATCAGTGACAGCCATCATGACTTATAAAATAGATTATTCTAGGATGTGGGGATGGACCTTGGACAGGGTGGGCATAATGGGATGTGTCATAGAAGGGAAGGTGAAATCACAGATTCAGCAGGGGTAGTGGTTCCCCTCTAAGGGAGACTGCTGAGTAGTGGAGGGCAGCCTGATTCACAGGAAGAGCTCTAGACAAGTCTAGGTAAAATAAAATTCAGCACAATAGCTGTAGATAGGAAGACAGGAGGATAAACAGAGAGGTCTATTCAGAATAGGGAATGTCCAGATTTTGGACATCTGAGATCTTAATCTCTTATATAGTTAGGGGTTCTAATGGATCTTGGGAGTAACAGTTGACATTCACATGGCCTTTAATTTTTTTTAATCAGGTGTCATCATGGGAGAAAGTCCTCCCCTATCAGGGGACTAGGAAAAGAACATAAGGGGAGAAAAGGGAGGGTGGGTTTGCGTAGGAATAGAAGAGATAAGAGGCTGCAGCAGGGACACAAACTGGATAAATTTTAATAAATAAAGTTTAAAAAATTTTTAAAAATTAAAATTTTAATTTATTTTTAAAATAGGATCTCAACACAATCCAAGCTGACCTCCAATTCACAGTGCAGCCAAGGCTGTCATTAGACTCTGGGTTTTCCTAACTCATCTTCCAGAGTGTATGGATTACTGGTGGGTATTAGTCTTTCCCTCTACCCATTAAAATTCTGAAGCTATTAAGAAAATCTAAACTATCATGTGATAAAACCCAATGAATTGCTCTTGCCACATTCTTCTAGTCCTTTCCCCCATTTAAAAAAGTATGTCCTTCAACACAGGAATGGATACAGAAATTGTGGTACATTTACACAATGGGATGCCACTCAGCAATTAAAAACAAGGGGATCATGAAATTTACAGGCAAATGGTGGGAAATTATCATCCTGAGTGAGTTATCCCAGAAGCAGAAAGACACAAATGATATATACTCACTTATAACTGGATATTAGACATATAATATAGGATAAATATACTAACATGTCTACACCTAAAGAAGCTAAACAAGAAGGAAGACCCTGGGTAAGATGATCAATCCTCACTCAGAAAAGCAAATGGGACAGACATTGGAAGAGGGAGAAAACAGGAAACAGGACAGGAGCCCACCACAGAGGGCCTCTGAAAGACTACACAACAGGGTATCAAAGCAGATGCTGAGAATCATACCCAAAATTTGGGCAGAGTGCAGGAAATCTTATGAGAGAAGGGGAAGATAGAAAGACCTGGAGGGGACAGGAGCTCCAGAAATAGAACAACAGAACCAAGAAATCTGGGCCCAGGGGTCTTTTCTGAGACTGATACTCCAACCAAGGACCATTCATGGTGATAACCTAGAACCCCTGTACAGATGTAGCCCATGGCAGCTCAGTCTCCAAGTGGGTTCCCTAGTAATAGGCACAGAGTCTGTCTATGACATGAACTCAGTGGCTAGTTCTTTGATCACCTCCCCCTGAGGTGGGAGAAGCCTTACCAGGCCACAGAGGAAGACAATGCAACCATTCCTGAGGAGATCTGATAGGCTAGGTTCAGATGGAAGAGGTGGAGGTCCTCCTTTATCAGTGGACTTGGGGAGGGGTATAAGAGGGGATTAGGGAGGGCTTGTGGGATTGAGGAAGGAGGAAGGAGGGTAAAATATGTTCTTCTACAGCCAGTTTGTGTGCTGGCTTCTATTGAACAACATCAAGATGAAAAGAACCTCCTGCTGAGGCTATAACTCAGTTGGGAGTGTGACTACTACCTAACATGCATGAAAACCAGAGTTGATCCTCAGCACTTTTGTAGGAGGGATATGGTAGTAAACACCTGTAGTTCCCAGCACAGAGGAGGTGAAAGCAGAAAGACAGAAGTTCAAGATCATCCTCAGCCACATACTGAGTTTGTGGTCAGTCTAGGTTACAGGGGACCACATCTCAAAAGGAGAGGAGGACATGACCACATGGGTCAGGGGTAAAAACTGATAGTTGTTCTTGCAGAGTACCTGAGTTCGCTTCCCAGCATCCATATCTCATGGCTGTTACTACCTGTAAATCCAAGTTTAGGGTATTTGATGCCTCTTTTGTCCTGTTAATACAGTATAATTATTTTGAAAAAAAGAAACCTTTAAATTCTCATATTTATTTATTTATTTTTGTTTTTTCATGACAAGGTCTCATTATGTAGCCCAGGCTGTCCTGGAATTACTCTGTAGACCAGGCTGGAATTGAACTCACAGGTATCTGCCTACCTTTTCTCTCAAGTGTTGGGATTAAAGACTTTATTTATTTGTTTGTTTGTTTGTTTTACTTCCGTTCATGTATTTGTCATCCGAGGAGGCCAGAAGAACTCATGGGATCCTGTGAAGGTGATCAGCTCCTGTGACCCACACTAAGTGGATACTATGAATAAAACTTAGGTTTATTTTGGAATAGAAGGAAGTGTTCTTATCCACTGAGCCATTCCTTAGCACTCACAGTTTTTTTTAATTGATATAAGTAAATTTTGGTGAATCTGAGTATGTAGTTCAATGGTAGAAAGCATGCTCTGCATGTATGAAAGCAAAGATTTTGTCCTCCATGCTACAGAAAAAAAAAATGCTTGTTTTGTTTTGCTTTTCATTTTCAGACAGGACCTCTTTTAGCTGAGGATGGTCATAAACTCACTAGCCAAGGATACCCTTGAATTTCTGATTATTCCACATGTACCTTCTAAGTGCTTTGATTCCAGACAACACCACCATGTCAAGTTTTATGTGGCTGGACTTGAACCCACAGCTTCATGCATGCTAGGCAAGCACTGTACCAAGTGAGCAACATCCCCAGATCTTTTTTCTGTGACATCACAGAAAAAAAATCTCATTGCATTTCTTTTTTTTAGTCCGATAAGAGTATTTTTATTATTATTATTTTTGCACTTTATTCACTTTGTATCCCCCCATAAACCCCTCCTTCCTCCATTCCCAATCCCACCCTCCTCCCCCTTCTTCACGAATGCCCCTCCCCAAGTTCTCTGATAAAGGAGGTCCTCCTCTCTTTCCTTCTGATCTTAGTCTATCAGATCACATCAGGAGTGGCTGCATTGGCATCTTCTGTGGCCTGGTAAGACTGCTCTCCCCTCAGGGGGAGGTGATCAAAGAGCAGGCCAATCAGATTGTGTCAGAGGCAGTCCCTCTTCCCATTACTATGTAACCCACTTAGACATTAAACTGCCATGGATTACATCTGTTCTAGGTTATCTCCATGCCTGGTACTTGGTTGGAGTATGAGTCTCTGGGAAGACCCCTGTGTTCAAATCTTCTAGTTCAGTGGCTCTCCTTGTGGGGTTCCTGTCCTCTCCATAACCTACTATTAACCACCTCTTACATAAGATTCCATGCACTATGCCCAACAGTTGGCCATAAAGTCTCAGCATCTGCTTTGATAGTCTGCAGGGCAGAGTCTTTCAGAGTCCCTCTGTGGCAGGTTCCTACGTTGTTTCCTGCTTTCTTCTTCTTCTTCTGAGGTCTGTCCTCTTTGCCTTTTGGGATGGGGATTGAGCGTTTTAGTCAGGGTCCTCTCTCTTGATTAGTTTCTTAAGATGTACAGATTTTAGTAGGTTTATCCTATAAGTCTATATGAGTGAGTATATACCGTGTGTGTCTTTCTGCTTCTGGGACAGCTGACTCAGGATGATCCTTTCCAGGTCCCACCATTTACCTGCAAATTTCATGATTTCCTTATTTTTAATTGCAGAGTAATACTCCATTGTGTAGATGTACCACAATTTCTGCATCCATTCTTCAGTTGAGGGGCATCTGGGCTGTTTCCATCTTCTGGCTATTACAAATAAGGCTGATATAAACATGGTTGAGCAAATGTTCTTATTGTGTACTTGAGCCTCTTTTGGATATATGCCTAGGAGTGGTATGACTGGATCTTGAGGAAGCACTATTCCTATTTGTCTGAGAAAGCGCCAAATTGATTTCCAGAGTGATTGTACAAGTTTACATTCCCACCAGCAGTGGAGGAGGGTTTCCCTTTCTCCACAACCTCTCCAACATGTATTGTCACTTGAGTTTTTCTTCTTAGCCATTCTGATGGATGCAAGGTGAAATCTCATGGTTGTTTTGATTTGCATTTCCCTGATGGCTAATGAGGTTGAGCATTTCTTCAAGTGTTTCTCTGCCATTCGATATTCCTCTGTTGAGAATTCTCTGTTTATCTCTGTTCTCCATTTTTTAATTGGATTACTTGGTTTGCTGCTTTTCAGCTTCTTTAGTTCTTTATATATGCTGGATATTAGCCCTCTGTCAGATAAAGGGTTGGTGATGATTCTTTCCCAATCTGTAGGCAGTCATTTTGTTTTGATGATGGTGTCTTTTGCTTTACAGAAGCTTTTCATTTTCATGAGGTCCCATTTATTGATTGTTGATCTTAGAGCCTGTGCTGCTGGTGTTCTGTTCAGGAAGTTGTCCCCTGTGCCAATGAGTTCTAGGGTATTCCCCACTTTTTTTCTAGCTGATTTAATGTTGAGGTCTTTGATCCACTTGGACTTCAATTTTGTGCAGGGTGATAAGTATGGATCTATTTTCATTTTTCTACATGTAGACATCCATTTGGACCAGCACCATTTGTTGAAGATGCTATATTTTTTCCATTGTATGGTTTTGGCATCTTTGTCAAAAATCAGGTGTCCATAAGTGTGTGGGTTTATTTCTGGGTCTTCTGTTCAGTTCCATTGATCTACCATTCTGTTTCTATGCCAGTACCATGCAGTTTTTATAACTGTTGCTCTATAGTACAGCTTGAGATCAGGGATGGAGATACCTCCTGAAGATCTTTTACTGTACAGAATTGTTTTAGCAATTCTCGGTTTCTTGTTATTCCATACGATGATGAGAATTTTTCTTTCCAGGTCTATAAAGAATTGTGTTGGCAATTTGATGAGGATTGCATTAAATCTGTAGATTGCTTTTGGTAAGATGGCCTTTTTTACTATGTTAATCCTGCCAAGCCATGAGCATGGGAGATCTTTCCATCTTCTGATATCTTCTTCTAATTCTTTCTTCAGAGACTTGAAATTTTTTTTATACAAGTATTTGACTTGCTTGGTTAGGGTTACACCACGGTACTTTATGGTACCTTATGTCATTTGCGGCTATTGTGAAGGGTCTTGTTTCCCTAATTTCTTTCTCAGCCCTTTTGTCTTTTGTATACAGGAGGGCTACTGATTTTTTGAGTTAAATTTGTATCCAGCCACTTTGCTGAAAGTATTTATCAGCTGTAGGTAGAGTTTTTGGGGTCACTCACGTATACTATCATATCATCTGCAAATAGTAATAATTTGACTTCTTCCTTTCCAATCTGTATTCCCTTGATCTCCTTCGACTGTCTTATTGCTCTAGCAAGGATTTCCAGTACTATGTTGAAGAGATATGGAGAGAGTGGGCAGCATTGTCTTGTTCCTGATTTCAGTGGGATTGCTTTAAGTTTCTCTCCATTGAGTTTGATGTTAGCTATAGGCTTGCTGTATATTGCCTTTACTATGTTTACATATGTACCTTGTATCCCTGATCTCTCCAATACTTTAAACATGAATTGATGTTGGATTTTGTCAAATGTCTTTTCAGCATCTAGGGAGATTATCATGTGGTTTTTTTCTTTAATTTTGATAATATGGTGGATCACATTGATGGATTTCCAAATATTGAACCACGCCTGCATACCTGGGATGAAGCCTACTTGGTCATGGTGGATGATATCTTTGATGTGTTCTTGTATTCGGTTTGCGAGTATTTTGTTGAGTATTTTTGCATCAATGTTCATAAGGGAGATTGGCCTGAAATTCTTTTTCTTTGTTGAGTCTTTGTGAGGTTTAGGTACCAAGGTGACTGTGGCTTCATAGAATGAGTTTGGTAATGTTCCTTCTGTTGTTATTTTGTGAAATAGTTTGAAGAGAATTGGAGTTAACTCTTCTTTGAAGGTCTGGTAGAATTCTGCGCTGAAACCATCTGGTCCTGAGCTTTTTTTTGATGGGAGACTTTTGATGACAGCTTCTATTTCCTTGGGGGATATAGGGCTATTTAATTGATTTACCTGGTTCTGATTCAGCTTTGGTAAGCCAAATCGATCAAGAAAATTGTCCATTTCCTTTAGATTTTCAAATTTTGTTGAGTATAGACTTTTGAAGTAAGTCCTAATGATTGGATTTCCTCAGTGTCTGTAGTTATGTCCCCCTTTTCATTTCTGATATTTTGGATTTGGATACTGTCTCTCTGCCTTTTAGTTAGCTTGGCTAAAGGTTTGTCTATCTTTTTGATTTTCTCAAAGAACCAGCTCTTGGTTTCATTGATTCTTTGAATTGTTTTCTTTGTTTCTAATTGATTGATTTCAGCCCTGAGTTTGATTATTTCCAGCCGTCTACTCCTTTTTGGTGTGTCTGCTTCTTCTTTTTCTAGGGTTTTTAAGTGAGCCATTAAGTTGCTTGAATGAGCTTTCTTGAATTTCTTCTGGAAGGCACTTAGTGCTATGAACTTTCCTCTTAGCACTGCTTTCATTGTGTCCCACAAGTTTGGGTATGTTGTGTATTCATTTTCATTGAGTTCTAGGAAGACTTTAATTTCTTTCTTTCTTTCTTCCCTGACCCAGCTGTCATTTAGTAACAAGTTGTTCAGTTTCCATGTGTGTGTAGGCTTTTTGCTATTTCTGTTATTGTTGAGGTCCAGCTTTATTCCATGGTGATCAGACAGGATACAAGGGATTATTTCAATCTTCTTGTATCTGTTGAGGCTTGCTTTTTGACCAACTATACGGTCTATTTTGAACAAGGTTCCATGAGGTGCTGAGAAGAAGGTAAATTCTTTTGTGTTTGGGTGTAAGGTTCTGTAAATGTCTGTTAGGTCCATTTGATTCATGATCTCTGTCAGAGACATTGTTTCTTTGTTTAATTTCTGTTTTGTTGACCTGTCATTTGTTGAGAGTGGGGTGTTGAAGTCTCCCACTATTAATGTGTGGGGATATATATGTGGTTTAAGTTTTATCAATGTTTCTTTTACAAATGTGGGTGCTCTTGTATTTGGGGCATAGATGTTGAAGATTGTGATGTCTTCCTGGTGGAATTTGCCCCTGATGAGTATGAAGTGTCCTTCCCCATCTCTTTTTATTAATTTTGGTTGAAAGTCTATTTTATCAGATATTAGAATGGCTACTCTTGCTTGCTTCTTGGGTCCATTTGCTTGGAAAGCCATCTTCCAACCCTTTACCCTCAGGTAATGTCTATCTTTGTGACTTAGATGTGTTTCTTGTATGCATCAGATTGCTGGGTTTTGTTTATGCATCCATTCTGTTAGTCTGTGTCTTTTTATTGGAGAGTTGAATCCATTGATGTTGAGAGAGATTAATGACCAGTGGCTGTTAGATCCTTTGATTTTGATGTTGACTGTGATCATAAGGTTGTGTGCTTTGTTGCTTTTTATTTTACTGTAGTAAGGTTAATTATTTCCTGTGTTTTCTTGAAAGTAGCTAATTTTCTTGGGTTGTATTTTCCCTTCCAGTGTCTTCTGTAATGCTGGATTTGTGTGTAGGTATTGTTGAAATTTGTTTTTGTCATTGAATATCTTGTTTTCTCCATCTATGAGGACTGAGAGTTTGGCGGGATATAGTAGCCTGGGCTGACATCTGTGTTCTCTTAGGGTCTTCATGATATCTGTCCAGGCCCTTCTGCCTTTCATAGTCTCTGTTGAAAAGTCAGGTGTGATTCTAATGGGTTTACCATTATATGTTACTTGGCCTTTTTCCCTTGCAGCTTTTAGTATTTTTTCTTTGTTCTGTATGCTTACTATTTTTATTATTATGTGGCGGGAGGATTTTCTTTTCTGGTCAAATTTGTTGGGTGTTCTATAGGCCTCTTGCATTCTGATTGGTCTCTCCTTTAACTTGGGAAAATTTTCTTCAATGATTTTGTTGAAAATATTTTCTAGGCCTTGGAGAAGGGAGTCTTCTTTTTCCTCTAGTCCTATTATTCTTAGGTTTTGTCTTTTCATTCATTGCATTTCTTAAAACCTCTCTTTAATTCTTAATGTTTTTTGCACCTTCCCACCTGTGGGACAGGTTTTTCACTCTGCTACATATTGAATAGCTATTCACCTTAATTCCAGGAGGAAGAGGGAAATTGCCTACTGAGTGCCGGAAGGCAGAAGGTTGGCTAGGGGAGAACAGACACAAATGATACTGAAATAGAAATCTCTGAAGATCTGGAAAAGGTGTGGCCCTGAAATGGAATCCAAGGCCAGAAATCACTGAGCCTTGTTCCTTCAGTACACTGTAACCCTAAGGGAAGTGCACATGTCACTGAAGACTCACTGGCCAATGAGGACCCTCCTTCCCTCCAGTAAGAGACAAGCAGGTTTTCCCGGGAGTCATTCTGCAAGTTTGCTTTGTAGCTGAGCAGGCTTGAATCGTTGACCTGCTGTGGTCTGAGCTGGTCTGCTGTGTGCTGTGAGTGGATTTCAGGCGAGTTCCAAAGTCACAACATGGTAAGGGTGTGGCTGCTGCCCCCAACCTGGTGGAACCGAAGGCTGAACAACTGGACCTGCCGTACACGGTTCTTCCTGGTGCTAGCTGGGAACTTGCAGCCAGAAGGAGCCACAGGAGCAATTCCTTCCCCTAGCATGACCACAAGGGTTTGGGGGATTTCTGAATATCTTCACTATATTGGGTTTTGGATGGAAGCCAAAGAAACTCACTTCAGGAACAGAAGGTTAAAATGAAAGCTTTATTTTCTGAGCTCAGGGAGGCAGCTAGTTTTGGATCTGAACACACTCAAGTGAGTAAGGTTTATTGTATATATAAAGGGTTAAATCCACAACGTGAGGGCCCTAGGTGAGCTTTGGGCCAACCAATCAAGTTTTAACATTGTGGGTTATCTAGGGTGCTTCTGTTCAAAGCTGGGCCTGATCCAAAACAACTGGCCTCGAGGCCTTTACCTATTTTCAAGGATATTCGGTCTGGAATCTAAGGTTCTTAGTTTATATCATTGGACATTTGATCAAGAGCTCAAGGTGATCATGGAACAAAAATGTGGGTTCTCTGTCCAGTAGTATTTGAGGGCTTTGCAGGTAATATATTTCTACAATTTAAGGCACCCTGGATAAGGCAACAGCAAGTTTAACCAGTTAACTGGTAATTAAGGAAATGTTTCAAGGGGCCGGGTGTGAGACTTCTCTGGAAGCTTGGGAATATGAAGTTAGTTTAACCTTGATAATATAATGGGGGAGCAAAATGTAAGAGTTGCTTGGAGAAGGCTGGGCTCTGGAACATGCCTCCTTTCACACTATGGGGCTGCATGTTCACAAAGCATTTACAACACAGTCTTGATGATAGAAATGTCCTTGGCAGGATGCCAAACTGGGAGAGGCCTAGTTTCTTTTGCATCTTCTATAAATTCTGCCCTTGGCATTTAACATGTAGGTGTAAGATTAATTTGGATTTAATTTTGTGGAGTTTGTAAATAAGGTATGTGTTGAGCAGCACTTCAGTAGAAAGCTGTGATAGAAATGAATAGAATTGTTGAGGTAAAGGATTTACCAGTGCTTAGGAGTTAGGAAGTGACACCAAGTCATATATAGCTAAGGTATACTCTAAAACATCCCATAGATAAATAGCATACCAACAAGGCCTTTAAAGGATTAGGATGCTAGGAGACACGTGTTTGTTTACTGGGATTGTCTAAAAATTTGATTCCAACCCATAACCAAGGAGACAACCTTGTTTCATACCAGGTATTGGTCCATCTCCATATTGAAGCAGACATCTAACTGGCTGCTTAATGGGATATTACAGAATCACAGCCAACATGAGAGCCTGGTGTGCCATAAAGTTGTAGTTTTCTACTCGAGGAAAACATAGTTCTGCCACCCATTTGACACTCATTTGAACAGGAAAAACACAGTTGTGTTGATGGCTGGCCTGATCAAACAAAGCTTTCCCTGAGATCCTCATGTATGAAGACTGACTGCTTCTCACACTCCTTCTCAAACATGCTTGGCAGAGCCATTACAACATAGGGCTTAGGCCTTGTTATATCCTTTTCTAAAACCAGGTATGTTCTTGGGTGTGCAGTGGGTCCAGGGCATTTGAGGAAGGCTTGCTTCAGATTCTGAGAACCCAAAATATTACCAACTTAAGGCGCTTTACTTATCAGTCCCAAGACCACTGTGGTCTTGGTAAATAATGTTCCCCTTGTGCAGCATTGTTTTTATTAGACTCCTCATGATTTTATCCTATTGTATGGGAGTTCCTGATAAATTCATAGATTTACTTCCATTTCTCCCATGGAAGTAATATAGAAGATGCTAGTCTTCTATAGAAGCTTAGTTATGGTAAGACATAGCTTGTGCAAGATCTTCCCATCACAGCTTTATACTCTCTAACTTCTACTTTTCCTATAATTTGAAACCTCTGAGACCTTCCACTTATTACCCTGGCACTGAAGACTGACCTTCTGTATTAGGGGAGTAACAGTACATAAATATTTCTAGGAATATCTTTGCTCTGCAAATCTCCCATCTGCCTCAGTGGCTAGACTTGAAATCTCCAGTTCATATTGAAATCGTTTAATATATTACCTGGAACCTGAATTTAAAAGAGACTTAAAGATAGCATGATGTAGGGAATTCAAAATCTGTTCTAAGCTGTCTTCTTTTTTAGTATGAACTAGAGCTGGATACAAGAGAAATTTTATACTTAACCATTAAATTGTGTTTTGAGTACTTTCTCCCTGGGGATGCATGTTAATTCTAGAACAGCTTCCTCTTCAGCCTTTTGGAAAAATATTTCTGAGACAAGCTATGTTGGCTCAGATCACATTGATCCCAGTCTATTGAATCACAGAGCAATGACCTAGCTTTTCTCCTTGTTCAAATCCCTAAATTGTTAAGTTAAAGGCTGTAGCACAGCAGAGTTTTAAAAATTACACATTTGACTTATGTAATGAGCTCTAAATTTGTATGCAGTGGGAAGACAGGTTTGAAAAATGAAGGTCAAATTTCTAGAAGTTTTCAACATTGCTTTCTAAATTCAATTTTTTTCTGATAATTTTGCAAATATGATAGGAACTACTGTCAAGGAAGCAATGTGGCTCAACCTTTAGCAATAGGTGATTAGCATCCTTTACCCTTTCCAATATAGTAGCCACAATGCTGTGTCTTAAGAAACTCAATTCCAGGATACAGAAGGAGTTTCTGAGCTGCATAGGTGTCTTAGGTGTGAATTGTGTTATGCAGTTAGATAGGGCAGGTTTCACATCTTGCGCTGTAATTGATGTGGCAAGAAACAGACTTTAAATTACTATTTAAAATTGTTTTGTTATTGGACATCAGTGGATTGGGTTTGCCTTATAGACTCTTTATCATTAAATCACAGAAGATACAGTAGAAGCAATTGTTATTCAGTGCTAAGCTGTTTGGCTACCCCGATGCTTTTATAGTTTTAGTTATTTTGTTTATTTGTTTTGTTTTTGCTTTTGTTTGTGAAGACAAAGATTCTGTCTGTAGACCTGCGTGTCCTAAGCATAGATAAGTAGACCAGACAGGTTGAACTTCAAGCTCCCCCTGACTCTGGCTCCAGTGTGCAGCCATTAAATGTATTAAATATACAAGCATTTGTAATATTTACTTATTTATTTATTTATTTATTTATTTATTTATTTATTTATTATATTTTTTTAACTTTTATTAATTACACTTTATTCATTTTGTATCCCCCCATAAGCCTTCACTCCTCCCCTCCCGGTCTCACCCTCCCCCCTTTCTGCATGCATGCCCCCCAAGTCCACTGATAGGGGAGGTCCTCCTCTCCTTCTTTCTGATCTTAGTCTATCAGTTCTCATCAGAAGTGGCTGCATTGTCAGGGTTCTAGGTTATCTCCATGGATAGTCCTTGGTTGGAGTATGAGTCTCTGCGAAGTTCCCTGTGTTCAAATTTTCTTGTTCTGTTGCTCTCCTTGTGGAGTTCCTGTCCTCTCCAGCTCTTGCTATTTCCCACTTCTTACATAAAATTCCATTCACTCTGCCCATCAGTTGGCCATCAGGCTCAGCATCTGCTTTGACAGTCTGCACGGCAAAGGCTTTCAGAGGCCCCCTGTGGCAGGTTCAGAGGTTGTTTCCTGTTTTCTTCTTCTGGCTTTCAGAGTTGTTTTAACATTATTGGCTGACAGTCCTGGAATGTAGGTTTTTGTACAGGTCAAGCATATGCTGCTGTTCTGATCTTCATCCACATCCATATTTGAATTTTTAAAAATCACGAGTACTTTTCAGGATGGCATATGTTTACCATATTAATACTGCCTGAGTCTTCAGAGTCATTCGATTCCAGGTACATGAAATTCTTCCTGCCTGTCGGTTTTGAAGTTTTTGGATGAATAAATATGAGTATTTTGATTATATGCAGGTATAATAATGGATAGTGCACTATATTCACCTTGATTCCAGGAGGAGGAGGAAGAGGGCAAGTGCTTACTGAGTGCTGGAAGACAGAAGGTAGGCTAAGGAGAACAGGCACAAATGATACTGAAATATAAATCTCTGCAGATCTGGAGAAGGTCTGGTCCTGAAATGGAAGCATGGGCCAGGAATCGCTAAACCTTTTCCCTTCAGTATAATCTAACCCTAAGGGAGGTGCTCATGTCACTCCAGACTCACTGGCTAATCAGGACTCTGAGGTCCTGCCTCCAGTCAGTGGAAAAGGCGTGTTCTTCCAGGAGCCATGCTGCCTGTAGCTGAGCAGGCTTGAGTGGCTGTTGTGCTGTGGTCTGAGCGCAGCTGCTGTGTGCTGTGAGGGGATTTCAGGAGAGTTCCAAAGTTGCAACATGCTGAGTGTGTGGCCACTGCCCCCATCGTGGTGCAGCAGGACGCTGAACAGCAGGAGCTAGTGTTGTTGGTCCTTCCTGGGGTAGGCGGGAACCCGCAGCCATCAGCTACTTGTGAGGTCCTTTGTCCTAGTCTTAGTAATGCTGAGCTCTCTGAGTCCCTTGTGTTAGAAGTTGGATAGACTGTGAGCCAGACTGTATGTGGTGACCTGGGCAGAGGCCCTTGCCCTATCAGCCTCTCTGAGTGTGGATTCCCTGGAGAGGAGACTCTGCAGCTCTGGCCTGTAAAAGGGACTTTTATTCTCCTGGTTTAGTTGTCTTCAAGGATTAGTACCATCTTCTGCTTACCTAGGTCTAGTCCTGGATGCATTTAGCTTTCATATAATACAATCTAGGCCTAGAATGTTTTCAGCCTCTGAGACATAGTGCTAAATAAGCTCACAGTCTCTAGTTCTTTCTCAGTTCTGGCTGACTGGTTCATTTCGGCTGTTCTGGTTCAGGCTCCTCTCTAAGATGACTGATTCAATCTTGCTTCTCTTGCAGTCTCTGAGTTGCTTTTCTTGGCCTCAAAATAACTCCAGCAATCTGCTCTAATCTCCTGGCTCATTCTCATTCTCTGGCTTGTTCTGTCTTTACTGTTGTCTAGCTTGTTCTCTCATTCAACTTCTCTGTGTAACCATCTCCTGTAAAACTGCCCCCTGTCTTTATGCATTTCACCTTAATTAGCTTCCCTTTCCTCTCTTTCCTGAAAATTGTTGGGCTTAGTCTATTATGTCATGTCTTTCCCTGATCCTACACTGTTTCTGCCACCCTTTTAAACATTGCTTTCAAACATGGTGCTGCAAACTCTATTTACCTTCATTGTTTGTAATTAAAGCTGTATACTACAACACTTGGACCTAAGCTTTTTTTACCTGAAACTTGCTCTATACCAGGCTGTCCTTAAAGTTACATCTGCTTGCTTCTGTCTCCTGAATTAAAGGTGTGTTTGTATTCCAGCTGGATCAGACAGACTTAGATGGACTTTGGATGTAATCTCTTGCCAGAACAGTTATGTTCTGAATTAAAATTCCTCTGCACTAGCTATAGGAAGCTGTGGTGCTTAAAATATAATTGTCAATGTGCACACAGAGATAGTGTTTTTAGCATTCAATATGAAGACAGATTAGAAATCTGAAGGTATGGTTTCTATAAGTTCTGAACACTACATTCCACATTCAGTTTTGTGTAATAACATTTTCAAATAGTTTAGAAACTCATAGAAAAGAGGAGATGGAGCTTATCCTTCAGCAATATTTTATTAGCATCCTTTTACCTTTCCACTACCATCAGCCACAATGGTGTTATCCACAGAAATTAATTTCTAGAGTATAAAAGACACTGCTTAAATTGCAGAGGATTTCAGGTGTATATTGTAATGTTTGTTTGGTAGGGCAGATTTCATATCTGGGGCCATAACCTGTATGGTAAGAAGACCTTAAATTCCTGTTCAACATTGTTTTGTTTGTGGGCACCAGTGGGGCTGGGATTGCCTGAAATCCCAAGGGTTTTGATGGGAGTCAGAGCCAAAGCCCATCTTTCTGATCACCTCCACCTACAGAAAGAGGTCTAGAGCATGGTGCCTCTCTGTTTAGAAGAACTATGAGTAGTATCTGGAGGGTCAGAAATAGAACAGTTTAGAGGTCCCTTTGAGGTACTTTTGTAGGAGTGGTGATGTCTGTGTTTGTTTCATTTCTATACACATACAATCATAGGTAACATTGGTCAAGTTCACATTTTTCCTGGCTGAGTTTCCTTAGGTATTTTGATAAAATTTTTACTATATTTTGGGGTTATTTTTTTATTTTTCTCTCTACCCATTTATTCCTTTACGAATATTCACTTTCTTGATTATTGTAGCTTCACGGTAAGTACAAAAGTCATGTTGTGCCTGTATGTATACTATTTCACATAGCACATAGTTTGAAATAATCTTTCTTGTTCTAAGCCATTAGGAACTTGGTTTGGAATATATTGATTTATGCTGAAAATTGAAAATGCCCAACACTTATTTTGAAAATACATCATATTAATGGTGTTGTTTACAGTTGTATTAAAAGTTATAAAACATTCAATAGTCATTTAGCGGAAAGAATAATTGTGTGCAACTGAAACTGATGTGAAAAAATGTATAAAGCCATGGGATAAGGACTTTAGTATAGAGTTTAGTGACACAGAATACATGGTTATGATCACATTAAGTATGATTTAATTGAGAAAATGAAAAGAATGAAGATAAAACATGCCCCAGCATTAAACAGTGAATCTGAATGTGACATAGGATTGTATATTAGCATGCAAAATTAACTCTGATAGTAGTAGGTTGGGCTTTTTCTCAGATAACAACTAAATTTAGTTGAAACTGTGTTGTATTTTTAGAGTTGATTTAAAGTTACATGTGTTTACTGAATGCATGCTGAGACATTGGGACATAATATTTATTCGCAATTAACCCCATTATACAGAGTTTTCATAAAATGGCAGATATTACTGTGGATCCCAGGAATCTACTAAGTAGATTTTTCATGAACTTGAAATATTTCAGGGCACTGTGCTAAAGGTATGAAGACAATATCAATGAATAAATTAGTATACACTTATAAAGTACTCTCATGGTCAGTGCTGTATTGGTGTTGAAATAGCATGTAATTACAGCTTAAGCTGTGTTCACCCTTTTGCCTGTCTGATTTTTATGTTTCATGGGCTCTTTTTGGTCAGGTGTATATGAGAGCTTCAGCCATCTTGTCCATACTTCAGGTAGCAACAGAAAATGAAGAGCAGAAAGAATAGAAGCAATTAACTACAAAAGGCTTTTAAAAAACATTTTTAGTTAGTATGTGCAGAAAAAAATTAAATACCAAGATTTTTGTAACAAGAGTTGTTCTGAGAAGCAAATGTGCTATTATAGTATAGTGTCAAAATGCAGGAAGTCATTCTATTTGGAAGGAATGAGAACTTTCTGCCAACTGCATGAGAAATGAAAAATGAGGTTAAGAAACAGATTGACCTGTTTTGTTTCTATTTAAATAATGACAATAAATTATAATTTAAGAAAAAATGTAAGTCTTAGACAAGTTAGTTATCTCTATTTTTAATTCTGATAGTAATCCTTTCATTTTTGCATGGGAGAATATTTTAAATATTTCATATTTTAATGCATCAGTTTCTTTATGTTTTATATATAATACAATTAATGCAGCAATAATATATAACCTTACATAGGGATTTCTTTTTAAATAATTATTAAAAAACTTGTTTTTATTAATTAACTAAATTTATATCTTAGTCATAAGTCCCTCCCTCCTTTCCTTCCATTTCCACTCGCCCTCCTCCCTTTTTGCATTCTCAGAAAAGAGAATTCCCCCTAGCCATACAGTCAAGCTCATCTATTCGCTTGAGGATGGAGTTCATCTTCTTCCCTTGTGGCCTGGTAGTGAAGTTCCATCAGGGGAACATAATCAAAAAGCAGGCAACATAGAGATATCCCACCTTACCATAACTAGGAGGTCTACATGAAGCTTAAGATGCTCATTGGTCTTATGTTCTTGGAGTCTGTGCATTGCAGTATGACTATCCTTTAGTAAATGACTAAAATCCACTAATAAGTGAGTATCTACCATGTGTGTTTTTCTGGGTCTGTGTTAACGTCACTCAAGATGATCTTTCCTATTTGCTCCTATTTGCCTAAAAATTACATGATTTTCTAGTTTGTAACAGCCGAGTAATATTCCATTGTGTAAATGTACTACAGCTTCTTTACCCATTTATCAGTTGAGGGACATCTAGGTTGTTTCCAGTTTCTTGTTAGTAGAAATAAAGCTACTATGAACATGGTTGAGCAAACGTCCTTGTTTTATGTTGGAGCATCTTTCAGGTATATACCTGGGAGTGGTGTAGCTGGGTCTTGAGGAATGGTTATTCCCAGTTTTCTGAGAAAGTGCCAGATTTTTGTACAGATTTGCTCCTCCATCAGCAATGGAGGAGAGTCTCCCTTTCTGCACATTTTTTTTGCCAGCATGTGTCGTCACTTGAGTTTTGGATGTTAGTCATTTTGAGAGGTTTAAGATGGAATCTCAGAGCCATTTTGATTTGCATTTCCCAGATGACTAAGGATGTTGAGCGTTGTTAAGTGCTTATGCACCATTGAAATAGATTAAGGAATATTAAATTCTCCCAAACTCATTTTCTTCACAGTCAGGTGTCTGATTTAAGTTTTCAAGGCATTTCTCTAAAAGAAGAGGATGAAACACTTGCTTAACAGATATTGCTGTAAAAAGGACTTTAATTCACATTTAGTAATTGCTGTATCTGAGGATTACTGCTCCTGTCTGCTGCCCTAGACCTGGGCAGGGCAGCTTCTAGGTTCCATACAATCTGTCTTAAGCATAGAAGATTTTCAGCCTCTGAGAATTACTGCTTAATATGCACACCCTTTCTTGTTCTTTCTGAGCTCATAGATGGCTGATTCAGTTCAGCTGTTCTAGCTCAAACTCCTTTCCTAGCTAACTTATTAAATCTGGCTTTTCTCCCATCCTCTGAATTACTTTGTTTGGCCTCAAATTAACTCCAGCAGTGTTTTCTTATCTTCAGGCTCTTATTTTCTCAATCATTTGATCTTCACCTTAGTTCTCTCTTTACAACCTGTCTTTCTCTTACTGTCCCAGAAAAACTGCCTCTTCTCTCCATGCAGTGGCCCTTAAGGAGCTTCATTTCCTCTCTATTTCATGAGAGATGCATGTATACTATTCTGTCAAATATTTTTCTGAATTTGTCCCCTTTTCTGCTACTCAATTAGATATTACTTTCAAACATGTATGCTTCCTTCTCCCAACTATTTCTACACCCGTTGTTTGAGATTAAACACATGTATCACCATGCCTGAAACTAAGCTTTTCTTTACTGGACATTGCTCTATACCAGGCTGGCACTGAAGGCAGATCTGCTTGCCTCTGTCTCCTGGATTAAAGTATTGTTATATTCCAGCCAGATCACATAGACATAGAGGGTCTTCGGATGTGATCTTTTGCCAGAGCAAATTCCTCTATATAATCATTACTCATATCCACATTACAGATGCTCTGTAGAAATTCTAATCTCTTAAGTCTTATACAATTCAGATACTGGAAAAAGCAAACTCATTAAATAGGTGATAATTTTATGTACAAAACCTACTCAAGAGCAAATATTCCATAGAAAAGCTGATGTAGCTCAAATACTTGAAGTAAACTTGCTAAGTTTAGTTAGATGGAAAGTATGAATGGCAAGAAAATTGTTGTGGAGGAAAAATGATCTCTATAGCACATATCTTTGAAGACAAAAATCAAACCGTGAGAATATGGGGATCTTCCATTTGTTACTCAAGTCATTTGAGCATAAGGACATGAAAAAAAATCATACTTATCTCCCAGAACAAGTAGAAGATATGTAGTAGTCCTTACTTGGAGTAGACTTCATGAATGTGATGCAAGTTTACGTTTAAGTTATTAATAGTCACTAATAATAATTAAATAATAATCACATTATTATTTAAACAGTTAAAGAAAATTCCCATCTACCCAATAGCGGTGAGATTCCTTTAGGTCTCCAGCATCACTTCTTTGAAGAGATTCTTTTGGGATGGATCCAGCGAAGTCCACTTTTCTTGAGTGAAGTTAACATGCACACCATCATAGGTTATTGCATTCTAAACTATCCTATACAAATATACAACAGAAATCATGAAAGTGACAACACTATAAATTTATAATTATTCATGTATTAATTCATTATTAATGACAAATGAATCATAAACTTGAATCACATTCAGAGAGTCTAGTGAAAGCAGGGGAGGATTAATAAATTAAACTAGTATACTTAATTAGTTTTTGAAACTAATTGGGAATATAGCCAAAGAAATCACACTAGAGAAAATTCCTATGATTACTAGTGCTGTGGAAATTGCTGTGTTTACCCTGGTTCAGTTTACAAATGTAGTGTGACTCCCACTATAGGAAAATTTATGAATGCAGTCATTATTCTATAGCTGAGTTCTAGTTCTTTTCAAATATGTGAAAAACCACTTATAGAAAAAGGACCCCCCCTACCAGTGGACTGGGGGAGGAGGATGAGATTGTTAGGGGCAGAGGGAGGGAGCTCCAGGTGGGATACAAAGTGAATAAACTGTAATTAATAAAAAATATGCTTTCTAAAAAAGGAAAGAAAGAAAAAGGATGCTATAAGCAATCCATGTAATATGTTCCTCGCCACAAAGGTATCTTCAAAGTGCAAAATTTCCACAATCAAGGGGGAAACTATAAATGTAAACAAAGTGATAAAACATTAAAATGTAAGTTCTTTTTACATTTAGATCAAATTGTAAACTTAATTCACTGTAATGAATCACTGTAATGAATGTAAAAAAGCTTATACATATACCAATTATTTTTGCAGCCATGAAAAAATACATGCTAGTGAGATCCCCTATGAATGTAATCAGTTTGGTAAAGCCTTTGCATGTCATAGATCTCTTCAAAGGCAGGAAAGAATTTATACTGGAAAGAAACCCTACAAATGTAGTCAATGTGAAAAAGCCTTTTCAAGACACAGTAGTCTCCAAAATCATAAAAGAACACATACTGGAGAGAAACCCTTTGAATGTAATCAATGTGGTAAAGCCTTTGCAGATCTCAGTAACTGCCAGAGCCATAAAAGAGTTCATAGTAGGGAGAAACCCTATGAATGTAATCAGTGTAGTAAAGCCTTTTCACAACTCAGTAGTCTTCAAAAGCATAAAAGATACAGGAGAGAAACCCTATGGATGTAATCAGTGTGATAAAGCATTTTCTCATTGCTGTGATCTCCAGAGACATGAAAGAATTCATACTGGAGAGAAGCCATATGAATGTAATCAATGTGACAAAGCCTTTTCACATCCCAGTAGTCTCCAAAGGCATAAAAGAACACATACTAGAAAGCAGCCCTATGAATATAATCAATGTGATAAAGCCTTTGCACGTTGCTGTGATCTCTAGAGGCATGAAAGAATTCATGCTGCTAAGAAATCCTATGAATGTATTGAATGTGGTAAAGTCATTGCACATTCCAGTGACCTTCGAAGGCATGAAAGAATTCATACTGGAGAGAGAGCCTACATATGTAATCAATGTGGTAAAGCCTTTGCACGTTGTGATCTCCAGTGGCATAAAAGAATTCATAGTGCAGAGAAACCCTATGAATTTAATCAATGTGGCAAAGCATTTGCACATTGCAGTAAGCTCCAAAGGCATGAAATAATTCATACTGGAGAGAGAGCCTACAAATGTAATCAATGTGATAAAACCTTTTCACATTCCAGTAGTCTCCAAAAGCATAAAAGAACACATACTGGAGAGAAAGCCTATTAATGTAACCCATGTGGTAAAGCCTTTGCACATTGCTGTGCTCTCCGAAGGCATGAAAGTTTTCATACTGGAGAGAAACCCTAAGACTATAAACAGTGTACTAAAGCCTTTGCATGGCGCATTGACCCTCAAACCACGAAAGAAATCATACTGGAGAGAAAAGCTTATGAATATATTTAGTATGATGAAACCTTTGTACATTTCTATAGGTTTTATTATTGTGAATTAATCATACTGAAGAGATACCCTATGAATGTATTTAATATGGTAAATGAAAGTTTTGCATTTTCTTTTTTGGCATTTTAATTTTTATTGAAAATAGATTCTTTTCTCATACAATATATCCCAACCAGAGCTTGCCCTCTCTCCACTCCTCCAAACTCTCCTCTAACTCCTTTCTCTTTTTTTTAGTTTTAATTTTCTTTTTTTTCTTGTTTTTAATTTTATTTTTTTCTTATAAGTTACATTTTATAACTCTGTATCCCAGCTGTATCCCACTCCCTCATTCCCTCCCAATCCCATCCTCCCTCCCTCATTTCCACCCTGCCCCTTTCCAAGTCCACTGATGGGGGGGACCTCCTCCCCATTCATCTGATCCTGTTTTATCAGGTATCTTCAGGACTGGCAGCAAAGCCCTCCTCTGTGGCCAACAGGACTGCTCCTCCCTTAGGGGGTGGGGAGATCAAAGAGCCAGTAATTGAGTTCCTGTTAGAAATAGTCCTTGTTCCCCTCACTATGGGAAACCAATTGGTTACTGAGCTATCACAGGCTACATCCGAGCAGAGGTTCTAGGTTATATCCATACATGGTCCTTGGTTGAATGTCAGTCTCAGAAAAGACCCTGTGCCCAGATATATTTGATCCTTGTGGAGCTCCTATCCTTTCCCCATCATACTAACTCCCCTTCTTTCATATGATTCCCTGTACTCTGCTGAAGGTTTGGTCATGAGTCTTTGTATCTGCTTTGAAAACACTGCTAGTTAGGGTCTTTCAGATGCCCTCAGTAGACTCCTGTCATACGTTCAATGCACATCCCATCTGCTTCCTTCAAGACCCGGCTATACCACTGCTAGGTATATACCCAAAGTTTGCTCAAGTACACAAAAGAGATATTTGCTCAACCAGGTTTATAGCATCTTTATTTGTAATAGCCAGAACCTGGAAACAACCCAGATGTCCATCAACGGACATGGATACAGAAATTGTGGTATTTTCACACAATGGAATACTACTCAGCAATCAAAAAGGAGGAAATCATGAAATTTGCAGGCAAATGGTGGGATCTAGAAAAGATCATTCTGAGTGAAATATCCCAGAAGGAGAAAGACAAACATGGTATATACTCACTTATATAGACCTATAAGATATGATAAACATAATGAAATCTATACACCTAAAAAAGATAATCAAGAGAGCGAACATGGAGTAAGATGATCAATCTTCGTTTAGAAAGTTTTGCATTTTCATCTATCATAGAGATGTAATGAAGTGATATAATCAATCAATTGCATATCTCACTACATAGCTTGATGTGATATAAATATGTATATATGATTTGATGTTCCATGATTCCGCATGTTGCTCTTAATTTTCCATTTGTAATTTCATCTAAAGTACTGCATTCTATAGGAAGTATATGAAGGTTCTAGATAATGTAATGGCAAGAATATTTATTTAAAAACCACTTCTGATGTGTGTGCAGAACGTGATTATGGGTTTTTAGGCCATGACAGATATGTAGAAATTGGGAGACAACTTTGTGCAGTCAGCTTTGTCTATCTTTATATGATGATTGAGGTCAAGTTGCCAGGTTTGGACACCACAAATGTTTTCTACAGAGCTGCCTTCCTGATGCTCAAATAAGATTAATTGAGATATTACATAAATAAAATGTTGTCTTTTCACATTGTAACATATTTTCATGTAATAATTGAGGAAATTGGGGTGATTTGAATGATAAATTTTATTTGTAAGTAAAAATGATATGTAGCTCTATTTTTTGGAATGTATTGACTTATTCTTAGGAGTAAACACTTGTCCATAACATATATGAGAACTACAAGTGAGTGTCAGAGATTTGTCTCAGTGGGTAAAGTTGGTTGCTGCTAAGTCTAATAACATGACATCAATCTCTGGGAGATTCATATTACTCCAAATTTTTCTCTTATTTCTACATTTGAGCTGTGGCATATGCACACTCTCACACTAACATATACAGAAATTATTTGTAAATCTAAGTCAGTTCCATTGAGGTCACCTGAACCAAACAATTGCCTGAGTTTCATCTCTAGAACCCACACTGGAGATGTAGATGACAGCAAAACGCTGTCCTCTCATTACCACATACACACCATGATGCAGGTACTTACACGCTAACAGAGTGCAAACATTTTAAATGATGAAATTCACAAAGTTAAGAAAAATAACACGAGAACATATGAAAGGATTTGACAGACTAAATTACTGTTATTGGATTTCAAGATGTATTTCTGTTCATTGAAACAATGATGGTTCCTTTTCAAATTAATGTCCTGGTTTTGAATTGGAAAATGAGTGGATATTTTCATTCATTCTGTGGTTCAAAGACAGGTCATTTAAAAAATATGTCTCAGTTTAGCTTACTGGTGCTAATCCCAGCACCTGAGAGACAGTGGCAACCCAATCTGAATTTTAGACCAGTGTGGTCTATATAGTGAATTTCAGACAGCCATGGCTATGTAGAGATATCCTGTCTCAAAAAGATTCTAAAATGAAAGAGTATATCTCAAAGCATGGAAATGTTTCTGATATAATCTTCCTGAACTTTGGTTTTAATAAATATTCTTGTTGAATTTACTCACATTAAGAGACCTGTGTTAATAATGAAAATAGGAAACAGTGTCCAAAGTCTAGTCACAGAGGGATAGAAATCTGTTGAGTCCTTCAGCAGCCATCTAGCAGGGATACATACCCTTCAAGTGATAGGAGACCAAAGTAGTAATGGAGCATCTTTATCCTCTGCATTGTAATGCCATGTTTGGGAGCTAGAGTGTTAGTAGTTCTGCTCCTCTTCCATGCCCAAATTTGGTTCCTACCACCCACATCAGATGGCTGAGAATGACATATCTTTCCAGGTCTAGGGTATCTGATGAATTCCTCTGGCCTCCTAGGGTGCCAGCCATGAAAATGGTGAAAACAGACATGCATATGACTCCACACTGTAAAAGTGGTTTTCTTAATGTATATGTTATTTTCTTATTAAAATTCATGTAATTTAGGTACATAAATTTTGCTGCTGTGTATCCCAAGTGCATGCAATGTATGAGTTGAGGCAGAAGACAGTGCATGCTCCATGTGATTAGTGTTACTGGCAATTGTGAGCTGTCTCTTGGATGCCTTGCATCAAATCTAGGCCATGTGGAAGAGCAGCCAGTGTGCCTAGGGACTGAGCCATTTATTCAACTCCATAAACATGTCATTAATAGCAGTAAGTTATGAAAGGTTGATCTTCAGTTCATTTTTAGCTCAGCCCTGATGAACTAGAAGAAGAAGATTGATAACTTAAGAAAGTAATGTAGGATTTGTGCTTAAAGACATACAACATAGAATAAACCCACTAAAAGCTGTACATCTAAACAAACTAAGCAAAAGAGAGGACCCTAACTAAAACGCTCAATCCTCATCCTGAAAGACAAAGAGGATGGACATCAGAAGAAGAAAAAAATAGGAAACAACCTAGGAACCTGCTACAGAGGGCCTCTGAAAGCCAGAAGAAGAAAACAGGAAACAACCTAGGAACCTGCTACAGAGGGCCTCTGAAAGCCAGAAGAAGAAAACAGGAAACAACCTAGGAACCTGCCACAGAGGGCCTCTGAAAGCATCTTCCCTGCAGACTATCAAAGCAGATGCTGAGCCTGATGGCCAACTGATGGGCAGAGTGAATGGAATTTTATGTAAGAAGTGGGAAATAGCAAGAGCTGGAGAGGAAGGAACTCCACAAAGAGAGCAACAGAACAAGAAAATTTGAACACAGGGAACTTCCCAGAGACTCATACTCCAACCAAGGACTATTCATAGAGATAACCTAAAGCCCCTGCACAGATGTAGCCCATGGCAGTTCAGTGTCCAAGTGGGTTACATAGTAATGGGAAGAGGGACTGCCTCTGACATAATCTGATTGCCTGCTTTTTGATCACCTCCCCCTGATGGGGGAGCAGCCTTACCAGGCCACAGAAGATGACAATGCAGCCACTTCTGATGAGAGCTGATAGTCTAAGATCAGAAAGAAGGAGAGGAAGACCTCCCCTATCAGTGGACTTGGGGAGGGCCATGCATGCAGAAAGGGGAGAAAGGATTGGATTGGAAGGGGAGGAGGGAGGGACTTATGGGGGATACAAAATGAATAAAGTGTAATTAATAATAATAATAAAATTTAAAAAAAGTTTCTAAGCCAAAATCTCCACAAAAATATGGAAGTATCCAAAAATAATCAGAACAGAAACTGATAATACCAAGTGATTAAAAAGTGACTGAACACTTGACCAAAGCCACAAGACTGAGTTTATCTTGAACATATTAAGTAGGCAGCAATGGGAGCCCACAAGGACACATGTCAGGTATACCCCTGATTGAGATTGTGACTACTGTAAAGAGAAAAACAATTTGAAGACATGAAGACCAACTTTTCTGAAATGGATCGTATTCTGCTTCTCTGATGCCTGAAAAACATTCAGTTAGGAGCCCAAGGTAGAGACTCCATATGCTGTAGAGGTTGTTGTCAGAGGAACCTGAGGGTCAAACAGATGTCACTATAAGGATGGAAAAATCAGGTATTTACAAAGACCTGTGGAAAGTGGAGGAATTATTAACGAGGGAGCTTTGGATGTTAAAGTGGTACATTTACACAAGGAATACTACTCAGCAATTAAAACAAGGAAATGTTTTAATTGGCAAATGGTGGGATCTAGAAAAGATCATCCTGAGTGAGGTATCCCAGAAGCAGAAAGACACACATGGTATATACTCACTTATGAGTGGATATTAGACATATAATATAGGATAAACATCCTACAATCTGTACACCTAAAGGAGCTAAGCAAGAAGGATGACTCTGGGTAAGATGATCAGTCCTCACTCAGAAAGACAAAGATGATAGACATTGGAAGAGGGAGAAAACAGGGAACAGGACAGGAGCCAACCACAGAGGGCCTCTGAAAGACTCTACCCAGCAGTACATTAATGCAGATGCCGAGCCTCATGGCCACTTTGGGCAGAGTGCAGGGAATCTTATGAAAAAAGGGGAAATGGAAAGACCGAGAAAGGTTTGGATCTCTACAAGGATAACAACAGAAGCAAAAAATCTGTGCTCAGGGGACTTTTCTGAAACTGATACTCCAACCAAGGTCCATGCATAGAGATAACCTAGAACCCCTGCACAGATGGAACCCGTGGAAGCTCAGTCTCCAAATGGGCTTCCTAGTAAGGGGAACAGGGGCTGTCTCTGACATGAATTCAGTGCCTGGCTCTTTGATTACCCCAGTGAGCTGGGGGCAGCCTTACCAGGTCACAGAGGAAGGCTAGGAAAGACAGTCCTGATGAGACCTGATAGGCTAGTGTCAGATGGAAGGGTAGAAGATCCTCCCCTATCAGTGGACTGGGGAAGGGGCATGGGAGGATATGAGGGACTGAGGGAGGGTGGGATTGGGGGGATGAGGGTGGGAGCTACAGCTGGGAAACAAAATAAATAAATTATAATAAATTATATTTTAAAAAATTTATTTCAAGGAAACTTGGTGTGTAATGAATTGTGCACACAATGGGCCTTATGTCCTGGAAGAGAAATAAGTGCTCTCATAGACTGCAGGAATTTCTCCAAAGTCCAAATTTACTATACTATCTCCCTTTCTAACCTTGGAGTGGAAGGGCAGGTGTGCATAGGCCTGTGTCTTTCAAGTCATTTGATCTATGTTTACCCAGGAGAGGAGCTGTTACTTGACCTGAGGCAGAACTCAGTGGTTTAGTTAATGATGGACTGTAGGAAGTCCTAGCAACCAGGAACACCATTAGGTGGCAACCTGAGACTTCTTTTCGGATTTTCCTCTGATGCAGCTGTAGGGAGCTGTGAAGGAGATCTTAAGCCATACCATCCTTAGTGTTGATCTACTCTCCCATACCATGCAAAGCAGGTTGTTTGAGCTTTCAGAATCTGATCTGCTGATACTGGAATAGTGTACCATGGGCCACACTACAGCTCTGTTGGTACACAGGGTGATGTTAATGAGGATTCCTTTGAAAGTTGGGGGGTGCTGCAGTCCTGACAATAGGAGGTGATGGTGCTCATAATATCCTTGTTAAGTGTTCATGCACAGACATTGCATTTGACGTGCAGTAACAGGACAGTTTGAAAAAAATGAAACTTTTCTAGAAGCCTGAAGATTACCTCTGACCTACAGCTTTCTGTGATAATTTTTAAAATTTGTTTAGAAACTGGTAGAACAGAGGTGATGGAGACAACACATTGGCAATATTTAATTAGAATCTCTTTACCTTTCCACTACTACCAAGCACAGTTATGTGATGCAGGAAAATTCAATTCCAGGTACAAAAGAAATTGCTGAGCAGCAGAGGTTTCTCAGGTGTGCATGCATTAGGCAGATAGATAGGGCAGATTTCACATCTTGTGCTATTATCTATATGTCAGGAAGCTGACATGAAAGTATACTTCAACATTGTTTTGTGTGTGGACATCACTGTGGCTGAGTCTCCTGAAATCACAAAGAGACTTGAGTAGCTACAGGGACATAGCCCACCTTTCTGACCACTTCCATTTACAGAAAGAAGTATAGAACATGGGGATTCTATTTTTTTGGAAGAGAAATAAGTAATGGTTTCTTGAAAGCCAATAATATAACAGTTTAGGCTGTCATACAGAATTTATTTTTTTTGTGAGTTGTGAAATCTGTGTTTGTTTAATTTCTACATACATAAGTAACAGTGATCAAGTTCACATTCTTCCTCTTTCCTAAGACATTTAATTATGGTTTTTTATTTTTGTCTGCATCCAGTTATTCTTTCACTAATAATCTATACCTTTTGCTTCTTGTAGTTTCAGGTAAGTACAGAAGTCACATTGTACAAGTGTGTGTCTACAATTTCCTCATAATCCTAATGAGAATTCATTAGGATTTTTTCACATAATACATTTTTTACATAATACATGGTTTTGTAGTCATCTTTCCTGTAGTATATTGTTAGGAATTTTCTTTGGATTGTTTTTAATTCAAGCTGCAAATTGAAGTTAATTTTTTTTAGTCTTTTTCTTTTGAAAAAAATATCTGTTTAATGGTGGTGTTTACACATGTTTGAAAGGGTAAAATATCTTATTGTATAATAATTAATTTGGCAGAAACCATAAGTACATACCATTGAAGATTATGTGAAATAACGTAGAAAGTGATACCTAGTGACTTTAGTATAGAGTTTGGAGACACAGCATATATTTGTATGGTCACATAACAACTACATTATGCAGAGTTCTCATAAAAGGACAGAATTTCTGTGGATTCAAGCAATCTTCTCATTAGATTTTACATGCACATGAAATTGGTATTGTGAAATGTCACAGTTCTCATGCTCATTGCAGTTGTAGTCATAACGTAGCCACAGAAGACTTGGCACAGACTTAGGAAAGTCCCAAGTTTGCTAATTATGTCTCTACGATATTCCTGAAAATCTAGGCAGTGTAAGACATGGGTTCCCTCTCATCTCCTTAGCTTCAATTTAAAGTAGATGTTCTCTTGGCACTCCCAAATGTTCTGTACCATCAAGTTCCAGTACAACTTTTGTGGCTCAGTTGGTGGTGAGGTTTCTTTTTCTATAGTGTGTAGAGAACTTTCTTTCTCCCCAAAGACTGAAATATAGGGTTGAAGGCTCCAAGCCTGTACATGCTCATCTTCTGTATATTCAGCAAAGCACTGTGACAATGGCCCTCAGCAATGGGGCCCTTCTGTCAGTTTTCAGAGAGACCTTTTGTACTTCCATCAGCTTGGTTAGTTTAGGGATATCTACAGGGACCATGAACCAATTCAATTCCTGCACCATAGTGGGAAACATGACAACAACGAACTAAACCTCAGAAAGAATAAGGCAGCCAAAATTAATGTTTTATTTTTATAACAGACACCATGGTCATGGTGTCTTCCCAGCAATGGAAACTGTAACTATGACTGAAGTTCCTACTAGGAGCTTGGGTATTGCTGCAATATTCCTTACCATACTTTTCTTTGGAGAAATGTGGATATTTGTAACTTTGAATTAGGGAAATAGTTGGAGAAATGGAATTAAGGAAGTAGTGACCACAGGGGAATACTCCAGGTGGCGAAGTTTCCATCATATAAAAGTAAAGCTTAGAGACATTCATAATTGTATACACCCTCAATACCAGCACTCAGGAAAGAGCAGAATATGGATTTCTGAGCCCAAAATTAGTCTGTGGAGCAAGTTCCAACAGAGCAAAGCTTAATCAGTAAAGAAAAACATTGGAAAAAAAGGAAGCTTATGTAAATATTGGAAAATGGCCCCATGTTCCAGTCCCAGCAAGCAGCAGAACTCAGCAGATTTAGCCAATTTGTTCTGGCTTTAGAGTCAATAATAGAAGATAAAGGTAGAATAATAATAGAAGTCAACTTTGGAAGAGTGGGGTAATGTCATCATTCCCTGTGCTGAGGTGGTTCACACAGGTAATCCCAGGGAGACAGGGGTAGGTGGATCTCTGTGAGTTTGAGGCCAGCCTGGTCGACAAAAGCCAGTCCAGCACAGCTAAGGCTACACAGAAAAATCCTATCTGGAAAAACAAAAAATAAAACAAAAATTGATTAAAAATGAAATCAAATAACTGTATTTCATGTAAATAAAATCCAAATAGTTGGGTATTATGAGGGAACTTTTTAATTATATCTTTTGAAGCAAGAAAACCTTTCTTTGGTCTGGACCTATTGAGGTGATAAACTCCCTCCTTAACCTAAGCCACATATCTAGTGGTAACCTAAATATATAATGGAAACTGAAGATCGTCATTCTGTCTCTTGTTCTTTGTGCCTTAGCTCTGGCTAGCATTAGGGTCTACTTTTTTGAAATTTTAGTGTATCAACTCTGCACAGCCTTTGAGGCATTCTTATAAATCAACTTTCTATATACACAGAGAAATACATTCTATCAGATCTTTTCATGTAGAGTGCCTTTATTAATACAGCTTTTCCCTCACCTTCCCATTGAAAACAAGTGCTTGCTTAAGTGGTGTTCAAAAATGTCACATGTTTCCTGCTTTCCTCCTGGATTGCCTCAGACCTTGCAGGGGGAAAGTAACTGCAGTTTACTTGATCCTAATGTGAAATCACAAAACAAAAATCTCATTGCATTTTCTGAAATATCTCTTTAATTCTTAATATTCTTGGTACTCATCCACCTGAGGGACAGATTTTTCACTCCTCTGCTGGTTGAATAATGGGCTGTGCAGCTATACACCTTGATTCCAGGAGGAAGTGGGAAAGTGTCTCCCAAGTGCTGGAAGACAGAGGGTAGGCTAGGGGAGGACAGGCACAAATGATACAGAAATATAAATCTCTGCATATCTGGAAAAGTTGTGGGCCTGAAATGGAAACCTGGGTCAGGAATCACTAAGCCTGGTCCCTTTAGTGCACTCTAACCTTAAGGGAGGTGCTCATGTCACTCAGGACTCACTGGCCAATCAGGACCATAAGGCTACCCCTTCAGTCAGCAAAAGAGGCTGGTTCTTCCTGGTTCCATAGTGCATATTGGCTCTGTATGTGAGCGGCTTTTAAAAGTTGGTGTCCTGTGGTCTAATCAAGGCTGCTGTATCCTGTGAGGATATTTCAGGTGATTTCCAAAGTCGCAACTGGTGAGTGTGTGGATATTGCCCCCAACCTGTGGAGCAGGAGGCTGAAGAGCAGGACCTGCTTTATTGGGTACTTCCAGAGTCTTGGTGGGAACCTGCAGCCAGAAGTCACAGGAGGGATCACTTGTCCTAGCCATGACCATAGGAGAGGCATTTGAATATTTTCACTATATTGTGTTCTGGATAGAAATCAATAAATCTCACTTCAGGAGTAGAAGATTAAAATCAAAGCCTTATTTTCTGAGCTCAGGGAGTCGTCTAGTTCAGGATCTGAAAGTTCCCCAAGGGTAAGCTATTTTCGATATTTAAAAGGTTAAATCCACAAGGCAATGCACCTTGGTGAGTGTCTGGGTCATCCAATCAATATTTAACATTGTAAGATAAGCAAGGGAGTTTCTGTTGGAGGGTTAGCCTGATCCAGCACATTTTGCCTCAAGGCCTTAAACAATTTACCAAGACATTCGAAATGGAATCTAAGGTCTTTAATTTATATTCCTAGACTTTTGGTCTGGAGCTTAAGGTGATAAGGAATGAAGAATTGGGTCCTTGGTCCCGTAATAAGTGAGTGTGCTCTGATTAAGATATTTTCACAATTTAGGCACCTCCATTAAGGTAACAGTAAGTTCAATCAGTTAACAGATAATTGGGTAAATGTTATAAGGGGGCCTGGAGGGAGATGGCTCTGCAAACTTGGCAAATCTCAATTTTGTATGGAAAAACAATAAACCCAGAATTGATAAAACAAGCCTGTATAATGAAGATTTTCTGGAGGTATTTTCATCCCAGATATCAAGCTATGCTGTAGAGCAACAGTAATAAAAAAATGGCATAGTACTGGCACCTGTACTTTAAATCTTAAAGGGGTGTGCATCTACTCATTAATAATTTTTATTAAATCATATCAAGAAGCTGAGAACAAAAATAAGTATAGGGGAATCAACTGCTGTCTCAGTTGCAGGCCCAGCTTGAGGGTGTCCAGTCAGCCAATGTTACCTTGGGCTATTGTTTCTGCTCATCAACCTTAAAGCATCCTTGACTTTACTATTAAGAGTGTACTTTTTTAACTTTAAATTAGTCTCTAAGATTTTTTTTACATCAGAGCCATTAGCAAAAACATCTTCCCTGACCTTGTTAAACAATCTGTTTTTCCAAATTTCTTCTAAGGATAATGATCATTGCTAACAACCTACATCTATGGTTCCTTTCAAGGGCAGTGGTTAATTCATTAATATGCCCCAGAAACCATGCAAAAAGAGATCAAGCATTTTTAATTTTAAATGCCAATGGTATTGCCCAGTGAGGGGCTAGAAGCCTCCTTAGAATTTTCAAACAACTCATGTTATGAGGAATATGGGCATCATAAGGGCATCAAGAGAGCTATATGCCATAATAGCACAAAGTCCTCAGTATAAGCAATTCTTGTGGCTATGTTTCTCCAAGACAAACTCATCATGGCTATTCTGACAGGGAAGCCAAATTCCATGAGTGATACAGCTGTTTTGCTATTGCTCCTGCCTGGTTCTCGACAGTACCAGGTAGTCAAAATAGTTTGACTATATATGGGGTAGAGGGGAGTGAGGTCAGGTGCTATGTGAGCTCAGGTCCTATGCCAGCTTGGAGGACCATATAACATAGAAGTACTGAGGGATTGCTGGGAGAAAATTGGCAGTTAGGTTTGTTTTGATATGTTAAATAGGAACCTCTGACATTAGTTTCAGATTTGAAGCCTACATCTATGGAAATATAAACTTTGAGAGAGCAGCATTGTCTCCATTGCATAATGATTATCAAATGAGCCCACAGGAAGAAAGGTGACAAAGACAAAGATTTTCTTTTTCTTTCTTTATATCTTCTTTCTTTCCTTTGAAGGAGGGTGTTTACCCAGACTGGACTGAAATATTTGCTTTCTCATTTTGTTTTCCTAATTGTTTTATATTTTATTAATTATTTTTATTTTTCACAATTTATTCATTATATATCCTGATTGAAGGCCACTCCCTCAACTCCTACTGGGCCCACCTCCCCTCCCTCTTTCCCCTATCCTCTTCCCCTAGTCCACTCAAAAGGGGAGTTCCCATTTGCAGGTAAATGGTGGGACCTGGAAAGGATCATCCTGAGTGAGTTGTCCCAGAAGCAAAAAGACACGCATGGTATATACTCACTCATATAAACATACAACATAGAATAAACCCACTAAAAGCTGTACATCTAAACAAACTAAGCAAAAGAGAGGACCCTAACTAAAATGTTCAATCCCCATCCTGAAAGGCAAAGAGCATGGACATCAGAAGAAAAAGAAAATAGGAAACAACCTCAGAACCTGCTACAAAGGGCCTCTGAAAGCCAGAAGAAAACAGGAAACAACCTAGGAACCTGCCACAGAGGGCCTCTGAAAGCCTCTGCAGTATAGACTGTCAAAGCAGATGCTGAGCCTTATGGACAACTGATGGGCAGAGTGAATGGAATTTTATGTAAGGAATGGGAAATAGTAAGAACTGGAGGGGACGGGAACTCCACAAGGAGAGCAACAGAACAAGATAATTTGAACACAGGGAACTTCCCAGAGACTCATACTCCAACCAAGGACTATTCGTGGAGATAACCTAGAACCTCTGCACAGATGTAGCCCATGGCAGTTCAGTGTCCAAGTGGGTTACATTGTAATGGGAAGAGGGACTGCCTCTGACATAATCTGATTGGCCTGCTCTTTGATCACCTCCCCCTGAGGGGGGAGCAGCCTTACCAGGCACGGTAGAGGACAATGCAGCCAATTTTGATGAGAACTGATAGACTAAGATCAGAAAGGAGAGGAGAACCTCCTCTATCAGTGGACTTGGGGAGTGACATGCATGCAGAAAGGGGAGGGAGGGTGGGATCGGGAGGGGAAGAGGGAGGGGCTTATGGGGGGATACAAAATGAATAAAGTGTAATTAATAAAAAATTAAAAAAAAACTTACAGGAGACAGCCAGGCGTGGGAGTACATGCCTTTAATCCCAGCACTCATGGAGACAGAAGCAGGCAGATCTGTGTGATGTTGAGGTCAGGCTGGTCTAACAAGCAAGTCTAAGTCAAGCCACAGCTACACAGAAAAAAAAACTATTTCATAAACAGAAAATAAAAAGCAGCCAACAAACAAACAAGCAAACAAACTTGACACATTAAAATTTCTTAAGATTCATATCTGTATCAGCGTGCACATAAAGTTACCTTTTATTACTTGTAGAACTTTGAAAATGTTCTTCAATATTATGGTCTTCCTAATTGTAGCCTAAAATATAGTACCAGAAAATATATATTATTGGAAATATATTATTATTAAGACAAAACTTAAATCACTATCTTCTGTGACTCTTAGAACCATGCCTGATTTATTCACTTCATTCCTCCTCATTCTCAATTGGAATTACAGAAAAGGATCAATAACAAAGTAAGAGTTGTCTCCTTCTTTTAAAAGTGAAAGAAAATTCGCAGTAAGGTTTCTGTAGGTCTCTAGCATCACATCTTTGTAGAGTTGCTTCTGGGAAGGTTCCAGCAAAGCCCACTCTTCTTGGCTGAATTTCACATGTACATCATTGAAGGTCACTGAATTCTAAAATATGCCATATATTTGTACAAAAGAAAGAGTGGGAACAATATAAATTTATACTTCATTGGCAATATAATCATATAATTCTAGTGCTTCTTCCATTTATTTTCTGACACAGAAGTGCTAATGTTAGATAGTTGGTTGTTGTGCATTGGGTGAAGGAGGGGAGAAAAAAAAGCCTAAAGGTTAGATTGTAAGAAAACCCAAAGGTGTGTGCTTTGAAGACCTGTGTTACAGTAGTTTCATCACTTTGTAAGACAGGAATCTAAAGTAGTAAAGTAGTGAGCAGTTGAGTTTTTGAGTGATTTATGAATCCTGTTCAGTTCCTTGATTAAGTCAGTCAGGACCCTCTCATGAGACAGGTGGAAGGACAAAACAGTCACGATATTTTATCTAGCAACAAATGAGTTGTGATCAGGGAACACTGAACAAATGGGTAACCTCAGTCAAAACCCAACATGGCACTGAATATCATGTTTGACCATGCCTCAGGGAAGTGGCATATCAGTATGTGAAAAGGGGGACTCATATATTTGTGGAAGGGAAAGTGGAGTACAGTGAAATATGAATAAAAATAATGTGAGGTGGCAAACAACAACAATCATAGCTGATAAGATCAAATTTGTGAGTGACCAGACAAAAGAAAAGGCATAGAACACATGATTCTTCTTTGATAATTGTTTTGTATATTCTCCTTTCCAAATCATGTATAATCTATAGTTGAAAAATAAAGATTAAAGATTTTATATTAAAAAGGAAGTGCTAATGTTATCAATAAGTCATCCTTAGAAGAAAAGTGAATAACTGTGTCATATCTAAACTGTTTTGAATAGGATATAGCCTTGGAATAGACATGCCAATTAATGTGTACAAAGACAAACAGAAAGAAGAGAGTGAAATAGAAAGAGAAAGATAGAGACAGAGACACAGAGAGAAATGAACAGATGAACAGTACTGAGTACATATCAGAGAAATTTATGAACATTTATTAACTACAAAAAATGATGGACAAGCTGGGTGTATTCAGTTATGCTTCTAATTCCATCACTCAGAAGGCAAAGGCAGGTGAATCTCATTGAGTTGATGCCAGCATGATCTATGCAAAGAGTTCCAGGACAGCCAGAACTATATTGTGAGACAGAGCCTCCCCTAAAAGTCAATCAAACAAATATAATAGGTAGAAAAAACTCAGAGATCTTTACTGAAGTTCCTACAAGGAATTATACATTCAATCCAATTCTGTATTAATCTTCCAGAAACCAGCAGTGCCACAGCTTAAACTGTAACATTAATAAGATCTTACTAAAAGGGAATGCATGTTTAAACAGGTAAAAATAGAAAGATAAAAATATTAGCAATGTAAATGCTGACCATAAATAAGCAACATAAGGCAGGAGAGATGGCTCAGCAGTGAGGAGCTCTTGCTGCTCTTGCAAATAATTGGGCTCAATTGTCAGTGTTTACATGGAACCCACTACTATCCATTGTTCTAGGTTCATGAGTTCTGAGGTGATCTTCTGACTACTGTGAGGAGCAGGCACACAAGAGGTGCATAGTCATGCATACAATCAGAATACTCATATTCAGTAAAAATTAAAAAGAACATATCCCAGATGGCAGAGCTGATTGCACACTGTGTCTGATCATCAGGGTAGCAGAGACTGCACAGTGACCAATAGTTGGAACAGTAGGCCACAAAACACTACTGACTGTGTTTCCCAGGTGAAAGGAAACTCACTGGTGAGGGAAAAATTGGTTCCAACCTCAGAGCACTGAGCTAATCCCTGGAAAAGTTCCTGGGATATTGAAGCAGGAATGCGGTTTTCAAGCAAATGGACCCAAGAAACAAGCAGGAATAGCAATCTAATATCTAATAAAACAGACATTCAACCAAAATTAGTTAAAAGAGATGAGGAAGGATACTTCAAACTCATAAAAGGAAAATTCCACTAAGGTGGTGTCTCAATACTGGGCAACTATGCCCCAAATTCAAGGGCACCCACATTTGTAAAAGAAACATTAATGAAGTTTAAAGAACATTTCAATCTCCACACATTAATATTGAGAGACCACAACAACTCAATATCATCAAAGGACAGAGCAGTGAAACAGAACCTAAAATGAGATATAATGACACTAATGGATGTCATGAATTAAATGGACCTACCAGATATCTAGAGAAATGTTCACCCAAACAGAAAATAATATATCTTCTTTTCAGCACCTCATGGACCCTTCTCTAAAAATGACCATACAGTAGGTCACAAACCAGGCCTCAACAGATACATTTTGAAATAATATCTTGTATCCTATCAGACCATGATAGACTAAAAATGGATCTTGACAATAACAGAAATAGCAAAAAGCCTACACATACAAGGAAACTGAACAACTCCCTACTCAATGAAATCTGGGTCAGGGAAGAAATAAAGAACTTCCTACAATTCAATGAAAATGAAGGCACATCATACCCAAACTTATGGGATGCAATGAAAGCAGTCTTTTTTTTAATTTTTCTTTTTAGTTACAATTTGTTAACTCTGTGTCCCAGCTGTATCCCGCTCCCTCATTCCCTCCCCTTCCCCAACTCCCTCCCTGGTCTCCTCCCTGCCCCTTTCCAAGTCCACTGATAGGGGAGGACCTCCTCCCCTTTCATTTGACCCTATTTTATCAGGTATCTTCAAGGCTGGCTGCAAAGTCCTCCTCTGTGGCCTAACAGGACTGCTCCTCCCCTGGGGGAAGGTCAAAGAGCCTGCCCTTGAGATCCTGTTAGAAATAGTCCTTGTTCCCCTTACTTTGGAAAACTACTTGGTTACTGAGCTACCACGGGCCACATCCGAGCAGAAGTTCTATGTTATATCCATAGATGGTCCTTGGTTGAGTGTCAGTCTCAGAAAAGACCCTGTGCCCAGTGAAGATGATCAATCCTCATTTAGAAAGACAAATGGGATGTGCATTGAATGTATGACAGGAGTCTACTGCAAAAGGCATCTGAAAGACTCTACCTAGCAGTGTTTTAAAGCAGACACTAAGACTCATAACCAAACCTTGGCAGAGTGCAGGGAATCATATGAAAGCAGTCTTAAGAAGAGATTCAATAATACTAAGTACCTTCATAAGCTATTGGAGACTTCTCATACAAGCAACTTAATGGCACACCTGAATGTCCTAGGAAAAAAGGAAGCAGACACACTCAACAGGAGTAGACCACTAGAAATAACCAAACTCAGGGCTGAAATCAATAAATTAGAAACAAAGAGAACAATTCAAAGAATCAACAAAACCAGGAGCTAGTTCTTTGAGAAAATAAAAAACATAGACAAATTCTTAGCCAAACTAAGTAAATGGCAGAGAGACACTATCCAAATCAACCAAGTCTGATAAAAAGAGAGAGATATAACACACACTGAGAAAATCCAAATAACCATTAGCTCTTATGTCAAAAGCCTATATGCCACAAAATTTGAAAATCTAAATGAAATATACATTTTTTTGATTGATTCCACTTACCAAAGTTGAATCAAGATCAGGTAAAGAAATTTAATAGTCTTACAATTCCTCAGTGAATAGATGCAAACATCAAAAGACTCCCAACCAAGGGCCAAATGATTTCAGAGCAGAATTCTACCAGAGCTTCAAAGAAGAGAGAATACCAATATTCTTCAAACTATTTCATAAAATATAAATGGAAGCAATGTGACCAAACTCCCTTTGTAAGACTGCAGTCACCTTGATAAATCCTCAAAGACCCCCCCAAAAAGAAAGAGAACTGCAGACCAATCACTCTTATGAACAATGATGCAAAAATACTCAATACAATACTCACAAACCAAATCCAAGAACATATCAAAGATATTATCCACCATGACCAAGTAGGCTCCGTCCCATGCATGCAGCGGTGGTTAAATACATGGAATCCATCAATGTAATCCATCATATAAATAAATTAAAAAATAAGACAACCACATGATCATTTCCTTAGACGCTGCAAAAGCATTTGACAATATCCAACACTTATTCTTGTTTAAAGTCTCAAAGAGACCAAGGATACAAGGCACATACCTAAAAACAGTGAAGGCAATACACAGCAATCTTATAGCTAACATCAAACTAAATGGAAAGAAAGTTAAATCAATTCCACTGAACTCAGGGACAAGGCAAGGCTACCCACCCTCTCCAAATCTATTCAATATAGTACCTGAAGTCCTAGCTAGAGCAATAAGACAACTAAAGGAGTTTAAGGGGATACAAATTGAAAAGGAAGAAGTCAAAGTATCACTATTCACAGATGAAATGACAGTATACATAAGTGTCCCCAAAAGTTCTACCGGGGAACGCCTACAATTGAAAAACACTTCAGTGAAGTGGCTGGATACAAAGTTAACAAAAAATCAGTAACACTCATGTATACAAAAGACAAACTGCCTGAGAAAGAATTAGGCAAACAACACCCCTCACAATAGCCAGAAAAAAAAAAACCATAAAGTATCTTGGTGTTACCCTAATCAAACAAGTGAAAAACTTCTATGAAAAAAAAAACCTTCAAGCCTCTGAAAAAAGAAATTGAAGAAGATAACAAAAGATAGATTTCTCATACTCATGGATCAGTAGGATCAACATAGTAAAAATTGCCATATTACCAAAAACAATCTACAGATTCAATGATATCCCCATCAAAATATCAACACAATTCCTTGCAGACCTTGAAAGAACAATTCTCAGCTTCATGTGGGAAAAATAAAAACAGAATAGCTAAAACAATCCTATACAATAACAGATCTTCGGGAGGTTTCTCCATCCCTTATCTCAAACTATACTATAAAGCAGCAGTAATAAAAACAGCATGCTACTATTACAGAAACAGACTGGTGAATCAATGGAATTGAAGTGAAGGCTCATAAATAAATCCACAAACCTATGAACACTTGATTTTTGACAAAGAGGCCAAAACCATGCAATGGAAAAATGGCAACATCTTCAACAAATGGTGTTGGTCTAACTGGAGGTCTACATGTGGAAAAATGAAAATAGATCCATATTTATCATCCCACACTAAACTAAAGTCCAAGTTGTTCAAAGACTTCCAACATAAAACCAGATACACTAAGTCAGTTAGAAGAAAAAGTGGGAAAAAGCCTTGATCACATTGGCATAGAAGATAACTTCCTGAACAGAACATCAAGAGCACTGGCTGTAAGATAAACAATTAATAAATAGGATCTCATGAAACTAAAACCTTCTATGAATCAAAGAACTCTGTCAATAGAACAAATCAACAGCCTACAGCCTGAGAAAAGATCTTCACCAACCCTATATAGAGCAGGGAAGGCTAATAAACAAAATATATAAAGAGCTCAAGAAATTAAACTCCAACAAACCAAATGATCTACTTTAAAACTGGGGTACAGAACTAAACAGAGAATTCTCCACAGAGGTATATCAAATAGTGGAAAACATTTAAATAAATGCTAAATATCAATAGTCATCATGGAAATGCACATCAAAATGACTTTGATATTCTATCAGAATGGCTAAGATCAAAAAACCTGAAGAGACAGCACATGCTAGTGAGAATGTGGAGAAAGGGAAACACTCCTTCATTTTTGTGGCAAGACACAGCCTGAATGCTACTGTTTCATACTATAAGAAATAATTGGATCAGGACATAGTCTGATCTCCATAGAAGGAAAAAGTCATTTTATATTTTACACACACACACACACACACACACACACACACACACACACACACCACTCAAAAGGAAGCAAACAGCCTCTCTGGAGTGACTCACCTCAGTCCAGTCCACACAGACAACATAGATCAAGCTTTAATAGAGTGAACCAGAAAGTTCAGATTATAATAGGAAATGAAGCATGAAGAAGAGTCAGCTGACAATGATAACCCTGCTATTAGAACAAGATTATAAATTAATCTTACTTAGGATAAAAAGAACAGTGTCAGAACCATGAGGGCCTGTGAGGTGGATCAGTGGGCAGAAGCCCTGTACAGGCCTGGCCTCCTGCACTCTACCCACTAACCACTAACAGTGGAAGAAGAGAACCAACTCCCAACAGCTGTCCTCTGCCCCCACCTGTATGCCCACACCCACAAGCCCAAATCATATTCATTTCTTTTTTTTTTAATAAAGTCTCTCTACGTAACTTCCGCTGACTTGGGACTTGCTATGTAGATCAAGCTGGCCTAGAATTCACAAAGCTCCTCCTACTTCTGCCCCCCAACATTTTGCTTCCATTTGTCCTAATAAATAAGTCATAAAATGACTCAAAAAATGCAAAAGGGACACTCACGGTATATACTCACTCATATAGACATACAATATAGAATAAACCCACTAAAAGCTGTACATCTAAACAAACTAAGCAAAAGAGAGGACCCTAACTAAAATGTTCAATCCCCATCCTGAAAGGCAAAGAGGATGGACATCAGAAGAAAACGAAAATAGGAAACAACCTCGGAACCCGCTACAGAGGGCCTCTGAAAGCCAGAAGAAAACAGGAAACAACCTTGAAACCTGCCACAGAGGGCCTCTGAAAGCTTCTGCAGTATAGACTGTCAAAGCAGATGCTGAGCCTGATGGCCAACTGATGGGCAGAGTGAATGGAATTTTATGTAAGAAGTGGGAAATAGTAAGAGCTGGAGGGAACGGGAACTCCACAAGCAGAGCAACAGAACAAGATAATTTGAACACAGGGAACTTCCCAGAGACTCATACTCCAACCAAGGACTATTTGTGGAGATGACCTGGAACCCCTGCACAGGTGTAGCCCATGGCAGTTCAGTGTCCAAGTGGGTTACCTAGTAATGGGAAGAGGGACTGCCTCTGACATAATCTGATTGGCCTGCTCGTTGATCACTCCCCCCTGAGGGGGGAGCAGCCTTACCAGGCCACAGCAGAGGACAATGCAGCCACTTTTGATGAGAACTGATAGACTAAGATCAGAAAGAAGAGGAGAACCTCCCCTATCAGTGGACTTGGGGAGTGGCATGCATGCAGAAAGGGGAGGGAGGGTGGGATCGGCAGGGGAGGAGGGAGGGGCTTATGGGGGGATACAAAATTAATAAAGTGTAATTAATAAAAAAAAAGAGGACTGGATACCATCAAAAAAAATGCAAAAGTAACATTTTTAATGGGAAAAATATAGGAAAATTATATTGTGAAACAGTAGAGAGGAATAGTTAAACAAATTGTGATGTTTTTATCTAATGAGAATACATGCAGGAAATGAAAATGCTGTTGTATAGACATGGATATATATCCAGAAAGCCAGTTGAACATCTTCCAGAGAAGGGCCCAAGGCTTTGTGGTGACCTTTAGTTAATCCCAAATGCTGTACCAGGCTGGTCATAAGAAAGTCTCTCTCTGTCTGCTCAGAAATGTCTCAAGTCATAGGTTTAGCAATGGGAAAGGCTCCAGCTGAGCAGCTGTCAGGTTGCTCTCAGGGCTGAACCACAGTGCTTATACTTGCCTTGAATTCCCTGAGGTCATAAGATTCCCTCAGACGAAGGCTAGATGCCTGTTCCCCACTCGCAGCTGCTGCTAAGCTGGTACCCAACCTATCTTTGGCAGCTTTGTCTGGTAAGTTCAAGTTCTGCCAGAGTGAGGTTTTGGCTGGACATCTCTGTGGCTATGGGACAAACCTTGGAAATGAGTGAGTGGCTTGGGCCACTGTCAATGAGTCCAAAGTGGTCTTTACTCTTGGCAGTTTCCATAGGCCCTTCAGACCACCATGAACCCACTGGCTCAGGATTGGAGCTTCTAGTCATTTCCTCTTGCATACATGCCTTGTGCCTCTTCAGTGCCTGGCACAGTTCTGAGTTACTGCTTAGCAAGAAGTACTTGGGGCCAAGATGGTCTGTTGCTGAATTTATGATCGGCTCTCACTGGGAACCTCATGAAATTGTTAAGATGAAATAGGGCATGGAACTGGATGGGACTGATACTACTTATATCGAGGGGCTAACAATTGAGGCCTTGTGGGGGGATTCTACATGTTATGTAGGCTACTTTCTTCTGAAGAAGGAGCTGCCTCTATCAGGATGTGTGTAGACTCAGACCCAGGCCCAGTACTTTTCAGTGTGTATAATTCACTTCTTCTGCAAGGAAGAAAACATGCAGCCCCTTAGCTGGGGCTCTGTAATGTCATTCTCAGACACTTCCATCCTTCAAACCAAACAACTTCTGGATATCCTAAACTAGCTAGAGGTACAAGCAATTCAGAGTGTCCAAATGGCCAGTAAAACTTTCAGGAAAGCACAATAATTGATCTTCGAGGATTGGCTGAGCAAGACAATACACAGCCTACTAGGTAGGCCTGTATATGATGCTGCCTGGCCTTCAAGCTTAGAATCTAGCACTCCTCACCTGCTCTGGAGGTGACAGAAAGCAAGGACAAAGGAAAGAGAGAGAGACAAGGGAAGGAAGCATGAAAAAGACTTGGGAAAGAGTAAGGAAGAGGTGACTGGAGGGGGAGAAGGAACCGTCTCAGGTGCACGGTTCTGGCTGCATGTCTGTCTTTCGGTCTCTGGCCAGCAGCTGCTCGCTGCACAGCGTGAAGGCACTGAGTAACTGTCCTGGCACAGCAAGCTATCATGTAGTTTCGGGGAATGGGGGGAGCCTGGTTGGCATCTGAAAATCGCTTTTTTTCTTTCTTTCCTCTTTCATTAAGGCTATGTGCTGAATCCCATATAGGAGAACTTATTAAACTGCACTTATTAAACTGTCCACCACTCTCGGGGACCACGTATGACAAACAGCAGGGGGTGATACAGACCCATGGCTGCTAGGGTCTAGTGAGGACTTGGGCTTCTATCTGAGGGTTTCTCAGAGACTTCAGAACATTTTTCTGGCTTTACCTGAGTAGCTATTCAATACCTGCAGCTGCAGCATAAACTCTCTACTTAGAAAGTCTCCAAAGAATGCCTTAGCTCAGGTTCGCTGAGCAACCCCATATAATTGGGAGTTTGTTGTGCAACCTAAAAGTCCCAGGCTTGCCTAACTACTGGGGATCACCATATCCCACCTGGTCTGGCCACCACGCATGCAAGGTGGTGAACTCCTGCCCAGGACATGCGCTTTGTACACCCATATGGACAACAGAACTCGTGACAAATAAAGCCGTGCAAAGAGATGTTGGCTTACACCCACACTGCAATTCTGTCTTCCCAAAACAAGAAGCAAGACACCAGCACCCACAGGCCAACCCAAACCAAGACCATGCTTCCTTAGATGCATGAACTGAAAATGAATCAGCATTGAGACAGTTTATTGTTTTGCTTTTTCCCAGATCACATATTTTAAGTAAATAGATTATAAGAGACATAATGTCTTTTCTTCTTCCACACATGGTAAACAGGCGCTCTCCACCTTACACACACACACACACACACACACACACACACACACACACACACTCATACACACACAACCAAACAATCTTATAGCTCGCTGAGACCTTCACTTCTTAAAGTAGGGGATGGTGACAATACAATTTCCTTTAAAATGCCCTTAATGAAATATATATCATACAAAAATATCTCTACGTTACAAAAAAGTTACAAAAAAAAGCACCTCTTGACAGAAACAAACTTAAATATGACAGTTACCTTTGTACAACAATCATTGCACTTTTCCTCACTGGGTCTTGGAAAGTTCAAGCAGTAATGAGGATTATTATCCCTGTGAGAAACCAGTTTGTGAGCGGGCAAGGCAGCGGCTCAGAACCCTGCCCCAAGAATAACAGTCTGTACTTCTCAGCATGTGTGGTGAGCCTGGCTTGATCTTGAGTTCCTCTGCCTTCTGAGGGGCGGCCAGGCAGATCTCTGCAGGTTTGTCTCAGTCCACCCTGGTGCAAAGCAGCTGCCAATGGGAAAGTAGCCCAACTGTTCAATGCTGCCACCCTTAACAAAATCCGAAAGAGCTTGGGGATGACTCAGTGGGTCCCCGGAGGCTGCGGTTGCCTGTGTCTGCTCTTGGGAGGAAACCACAGCCTGTGCCTGGAGGTACAGAAGGGAACGCCGGCCGGCATCAGCGGCCATAGCCTTGAGGGCTGATCTTGTTTTGGGGGCAACAGTGTCCTTCCTTTTGTCTGACAAGTGGTATATCTGTTGGGCCAATTTCTACATCATGCAAGTCCCAAAGTGGCATTGAGAGTTGCAAGAGACAGGGTTCATCATCTTGCGGTAGCATTTGACTCAAAAGTGGGCTGACAAACTAACTAAAAGGCAGAGAGAAACTATCCAAATCAACAAAATCAGAAACAAAAAGGGGGACATAACCACAGACAATGAAGAAATCCAAACAATAATTAGGTCTTACTTCCAAAGTTTATATGCCACAAAATTTGAAAATCTAAATGAAATGGACAATTTTCTTGACTGATTCTACATGTAAAAGCTGAATCAAGACCAGGTAACCCAATTAAATAGCCCTATATCCCCTAAGGAAATAGAAGCTGTCATTAAAAGTCTACCATGCAAAAAAAGCCCGGGGCCAGATGGTTTCAGCACCGAATTCTATCAGACCTTCAAAGAAGAGCTAACACCAATACTCTTCAAATTATTCCACAAGATAGAAACAGAAGGAACATTACCAAACTGATTCTATGAAGCCACAGTCACATTGGTACCTAAACCTCACAAAGACCCAACAAAGAAAGAGAATTTCAGGCCAATCTCCCTCCTGAACATTGATGCAAACATACTCAACAAAATACTTGCAAACCGAATCCAAGAACACATCAAAGACATCATCCACTACGACCAAGTAGGCTTCATCCCAGGCATGCAGGGGTGGTTCAATATATGGAAATACATCAATGTGATCCACCATATAAACAAACTGAAGGAGAAAAACCACATGATCATCTCCTTAGATGCAGAAAAGGCATTTGACAAAATCCAACATCCATTCATGTATTGGAGAGATCAGAGATACAAGGCACATACCTGAACATTGTGAAAGGCGATATACAGCAAGCCTATAGCCAACATCAAACTTAATGGAGAGAAACTTAAATCATTCCCACTGAAATCAGAAACAAGGCAAGGCTGTCCACTCTCTCCATATCTCTTCAACATTGTTCTTGAAGTCCTAGCTGGAGCAATAAGACAATTGAAGGAGATCAAGGGGATACAAATTGGAAAGGAAGAAGTCAAAGCATCACTGTTAGCAGATGATATGATAGTATACATGAGTGACCCCAAAAAACTCCTACAGCTGATTAACACCTTCAGCAAAGTGGCCGGATACAAAATTAACTAAAAAAAAAAAATCAGTAGCCTTTCTGTATACAATAGACAAAAGGGCTGAGAAAGAAATTAGGAAAAAAACACCCTTCACAATAGCCACAAATGACATAAAGTACCTTGGTGTGAACCTAACCAAGCAAGTCAAAGACTTGTATGAAAAAAAATTTCAAGTCTCTGAAGAAAGAATTAGAAGAAGATATCAGAAGATGGAAAGGTCTCCCATGCTCATGGCTTGGCAGGATTAATATAGTAAAAATGGCCATCTTACCAAAAGCAATCTACGGATTCAATGCAATTCCTATCAAATTACCAACACAATTCTTTACAGACTTTGAAAGAAAAGTTCTCACCTTCATATGGAACAACAAGAAACCCAGAATTGCTAAAACAATTCTGTACAGTAAAAGATCTTCAGGAGGTATCTCCATCCCTGATCTCAAGCTGTACTATAGAGGAACAATACTAAAAACTGCATGGTACTGGCATAGAAACAGGCTGGTAGATCAATGGAATCGAAGAGAAGACACTGACATAAATCCACACACTTATGGACACCTGATTTTGGACAAAGATGCCAAATCCATTCAATGGAAAAAAAGACAGCATCTTCAACAAATGGTGCTGGTCTAACTGGAAGTCTACATGTAGAAAAATGCAAATATATCCATATTTATCACCCTGCACAAAACTAAAGTCCAAGTGGATCAAAGACCTCAACATAAAACTAGACACACTAAATTGCTTAGAAGAAAAAGTGGGGAATACCCTTGAACTCACTGGCACAGGGGACAACTTCCTGAACAGAACATCAACAGCACAGGCTCTAAGAGCAACAATCAATAAATGGGACCTCATGAAACTGAAAAGCTTCTGTAAAGCAAAGAACACTGTTCTCAGAACAAAACAACAGCCTACAGATTGGGAAAAGATCTTCACCAACCCTATATCTGACAGAGGGCTAATATCCAGTATATATAAAGAATTAAAGAAGTTAAACAGCAAAAAATCAAGTAATCCAATTTAAAAATGGGGTACAGAGCTAAACAGAGAATTCTCTGCAGAGGAATATCGAATGGCAGAGAAACACTTAAAGAAATGCTCAACCTCATTAGCCATCAGGGAAATGCAAATCAAAATGACCCTAAGATTTCACCTTACACCCATCAGAATGGCTAAGATCAAAAACTCAAGAGACAACACATGCTGGAGAGATTGTGGAGAAAAGGGATCCCTCCTCCACTGCTGGTGGGAATGCAAACTTGCACAACCACTCTGGAAAGCAACCTGGCACTTTCTCAGACAACAGGAAAAGCACTTCCTCAAGATCCAGATATACCACTCCTAGGCATATATCCAAAAGATTCTCAAGGACACAATAAGGACATTTGCTCAACCATCTTTGTAGCAGCCTTATTTGCAATAGCCAGAAGCTGGAAACAGCTCAGATGCCCCTCAGTGAAGGAATGGATGCACAATGAAATATTACTCAGCAATAAAAAACAAGGAAATCAAAATCTGCAGGTAAATGGTGGGATCTAGGAAAGATCATCCTGAGTGAGCTATCCCAGAAGCAGAAAGATGCACAAGGTATATACGCACTCATATAGATATATAATATAAGATAAACTTACTAAAATCTGTACACCTAAAGAAACTAATCAAGAGGAAAGACTCTTGCTAAAATGCTCAATTCCTATCCAGAAAGGCAAAGAGGCTAGACATCAGAAGAAGGAGAAAAGAGGGAACAAGTCAGGAGCCTGACACAGAGGACCTCTGAAAAGCTCTGCCCTGCAAACTATCAATGTAGATACTGAGACTTATGGGCAACCTTTGGGCAGAGTGCAGGGAATCTTAGGAAAGAAGTGGGAAACAGTAAGATCTGGAGAGGACAGGAACTCCACAAGGAGAGCAACAGAACCAAAAAATCTGAGCACAGGGGTCTTTCCTGAGACTGCTATTCCAACCAAGGACTATGCATGGAGATAACCTAAGACCCCTGCACAGATGTAGCCCATGGCAGTTCAGTGTCCAATTGGGTTCCATTGTAATAGGCACAGGGACTGTCTCTGACATGAACTGATTGACCTGCTCTTTAATTAACTCCCCCTGAGGGGGAAGCAGCATTACCTGGCCACAGAAGAAGACAACGCAGCCACTCCTGATGAGACCTAATTGACTAGGATCAGAAGGAAGGAAAATAAGTCCTCCCCTATCAGTGGACTTGGGGAGGGGCATGCATACAGAAGGTGGAGGAAGGGAGGTATTGGGACAGGAGGAGGGAGAGAACTACAGGGGGGATACAAAGTGAATAAAGTGTAATTAATAAAGAAAAAAATAAAGAGGGCTGAGCTCAGAATCCTGCAGCAAGGAAGGACACTTGAATCTTAACCAACTAGGGTTTTGGCCCTAACCACTTCGGACCAGGGACAAACAGAATCTGGGGGACCTGGGACCTGCTCCATCCACCGGAGCTGCAGTCTGGTCTGGACAATCCTCCTGGGGCCTGGGTAGTCGAGAGGGCACATCCTCTGCAGAGGGTGTAGTTACCTGGCTTGTGAGGTTTTAGATGTGCTCTCCTTCTCCTGGTCCAGAACAAAAGTCTCCATAGGAACTGTCTCCTCACCAGCGAGTTCTGAGGAATTGCTGCTGGATGCCTGCAGTTCCATCTCTCCACTGCTTAGCGCCTGCTTATCCCACCTAGAAAACACAAGCAGATGTGTTTGGCTTGAGTTCAAGTGATGTCCCAGCCAGCTCCCATCTCCACTTCCTTCTAACCCCTCCAGACCATCCCTCATTGTTCCCTGACTGCCATGTATTAGGACTGAAGAAAGCACTGTCCCAACTCACTGCAAAGACACATCTGGCTGTGCTGCATCCACGCCTAGAAAGGCGAGTGAACCCAGGAACATCAGGGTGATGGAAACCAGGTTCATTCTGTGCCAATGCTCAGATACCCTGGAAAGGATTAAGAAGCTGAGGGTTTTCAACCAGGCCACCTGTACAGCCCCAGAGTAGAACGAAGAGTGGTGGCCGGAGGGAGAGTAGCTTGGCAGCACTCTGCCTGATTCTGCTGCTTTTCTCTCCCTGGTGCAGAGAGGCACCCAGAGGATTTGTGCTGGCCAGGTGGGTGACAAGCAAAGCAAAGGAAGCCGGAGTGCCAGGCTTCCAGAGGTCTCTAACTTGAGTTAGAGACCTAGGATCCTGGCCCATGGATCTCTGGTGAGATCCAGATGGGTGCATGAGTTAGACCTGGGACATGAGGTGTGCTCTACAGTGGATTCCCGTAGGATCCACTTGTCCAGGTCTCCAAGCTTTGGGGATTTGGCAAAGCCGCACCCCACGCCCTAACCAGCGGTCCCTACCTGCTGAAGGAGTGAGTTGTCAAGCAATAGGAGAAAGTTTGAGATGTCCGTCTGACCCTGGCAAAAACCCCAAGTCCAAGACTCACTGCGATAAGAAGACAGGAGCGATAACGCTAGAGCTCTCCTGCCTAGTGTCACCAAGAAACCACTGAACAGTCAAAGCCAGCTCCAGCATTTTATACACTCAGGGGCTGGTGGGGCCTTCTCTGCCCTGGAGCCTTCTCTTTCCTCCAGCGTGCTAGCTTCTAAGATCAGACCTGCCCAGAATCTTGCCTGTGGGTATAGAGGTAAGGGTAGAGGTCCCTTGTGGCCAGGCATCTCAGAGATCAGTTTTGAGAGATTAGACTGGTGCAGGACTTCCGCTCCCCTAATTTCCTTGCTTAGGGTTCAGGTAGTGAGAAGGAAAAGAAAGCCAGAACAACTTGGGTTAGAGGAATCCTTTCCCTAGAAATACTACAGCCCAGGGTGCTGGTCTTAGCTTCCAGGATAGAGCTGCAAGAACTGGGGGACAGGCAGGACACATGGCTAACCTAGACCTTAGACTTGGGGAGCTGTGACCTCAAATAGGCTTTGCCCCCTGCCAGCTTAGCACCTAGCTGAGCCTTGATCTCTACCTCTTCATGAAGAGTACACCTGGAAGGGTTAGGTCCTAGCTAGCAAGATTTCATAATAAGAGCAATGCTGGAAACAGCTGAATTGAAAATTAGGGTTTGGAGAGGGTAGTTATCTGAAGATTGAGAACTCACATTCCTATTTGGAAATACAAGAATAGCCAAAACTAGGAAGAGTTTTGTTCTCCTTATAATACTATTACACCTTATAAGGCTGTAACCTGAGAGTTGGCCTTCATTCACCCATTGCAAAGGTAAGGATTGACTGACAGGGAGAACACTAGTACTACACGTGTGCTAATTGTTGTCTCTTTTGATCTTTACAAACCCTCCTGAACTGGAATTCTTATGTATAAAAGTGAGGTTCAGAGAGGGGAAGCATACTGCCCAGTTACACTAAAGGTGGGAAGCTATACAGCCCAAACTCTAAAGACTACGGTACAACGGCTCAAATTTCTCTGGCTGGGGACCTCATTCTCATCAAGGGGGAAGAGGAAAATTCTGGCCCCCACCCAGAGGTATGTACTAATTCATGACGAATCAGCTCAAACACTTTTGCCTCTGGTTTGTGATCTTCATGGATCCTTGAGTTCACTTTCTTCCCTTCTAGGGCCAAACAGGGAAACAAGGCATAGCTCCACAGGCAAGTTTCTTAGAAGGTTCCTGAAGCTAAAGATATGATCTACCCCAGCTGCTAGTCTCAAGTCCTGGAGATCTGGACACAGATAATTTATATCCCCTTGCTAGAGTCATGGCAGATCTCCAAGATTCCTACCTGATCTGAGATCACACGCACGCAAAGCCAGCTGGCCACTGTGTCCCTTGGACCTTGCTCAAAGCAAGGTCTGGTTTGAGCACTGCTGGCTTAGCAGAGTTATTGCTCTTTGCCTCAGACTTGTAGATCAGGATATAAGCTCTCAGCCACTGTTGTCTCTGGTGCTCTGCCTGCCATTCCTGTCTGCCACTATGGTCCTTGCCATGATGGTCATGGACATACCCTCTGAAAATTTAGGTACCCAACTAACTGTTTCTTCTATAAGCAGCCTTGGTCATGATATCTTAGCACAGTGATAGAAAAGTAACTAAGACAAGGGGTTTGAAAACAGGAGAGAAATTATTTGAAGTACACTTATCTCAAAGATCCTTTTGTCCTTTAAAATTAATAGTAAGATTTCAGAAATTTAAAGCATACACAAACAGACACACTTTTCTGTGCTGCCCAGAGACAGGTCCATATGCAGTTGTTCTTGATTCCTGGCATAACTTAAAGGGGAAACTTACACAATGTCCTGAGCCCTTGATGTCCTACAGATGAAGGAGGAGGATGTCCTCAAATTCCTCACAGCAAAAACCTACTTAGGTGATGCCAACCTTGACTTTCAGATGGAGCAATATATCTCCAAAGGAAGAGTGATGGTATCTACACCATAAACCGGAAAAGGATCTAGAAGAAGCAGTTGTTTGCAGCTAGGGCTACTGTTACCATTGAGAACCCTGTTGATGTCAGCCTCCAAAAACACTGGTCAGCGAGCTGTGCTGAAGTTTGCTGCTGCCACTGGAGCAACTCCAATTTCTGGCTGCTTCACACCTAGGACCTTCACTAACCAGATCCAAGCAGCTTTCAAGAAGCCACAGCTTCTAGTGGAGGCTGATCCCAGGGTTGACCACCAGCCCCTCACAGAAGCCACTTAGGTCAACCTGCCCACCATTGCTCAGTGCAACACAGATTCTATCTGCTCTATGTAGACATTGCCATCCTATGCAACAAGGGATCTCACTCAGTGGGTCCGATGTGGTGGATGCTGGCCTGGGAAGAAATCCACATGGTTGGCACTCTCTCCTCTGAGCACCCAGGGGAGGTTATGCCTGATCTTCACTTCTACAGAGAACCAGGGAGACTGAAAAAGAGGAGCAGGCTGATGCTGAGAAGGCCATGACCAAGCAGGAATTCCAGGGTGAATGGACTGCAGCAGTTCCTGAGTTCACTGCCACTCATCCTGATGAGCAGACTGGTCTGAGTGTATGCAGGTGCCCTCTGCACCCATCCCACAGTTCCCTACTGAAGATTGCAGTGGCCAACCAGCCACTGAGAGCTAGACAACATCTCCCACTGTACAGGCCACTGAGTGGGTTGAAGCCACCACTGAATGTTCCTGAGCTCCTCTGCAGACACCTGAGCAAAAGGGAAAAAGGTGGAAGAAAAATAAAGTTCCTAAAAGCTGAAAACACACACACTACAAACAATAGTTTTGGGTGTTCGGTATAATGGTACACTCCTGTAATCCTGGCTTTCAGGAGGTTGGGGCAGCGCTTGGGCTATATAGTGAGATCATCTCAACAATAATGACAAGACAACAGCAATCAGAGATTGTTTTGAGGCTGGGGCTTTTACCTCAATGGTAAATCATGTGCTAAGCATGCACAAGGCAGCTCTAGTTCCTGTTGTCAGCTCCAAAATACCAACAACAAAAGAAGAATATCAGGGCTCAAAGCTTAAAAGGACTGGCTGCTCTTCCAGAGGTGCTGAGTTCAATTCCTAGCAACCACATAGTGGTTCATCAAGACTTATACTGGGATCTGATGCCCTCTTCTGGCATGCAGGTGTATATGCAGGTAGAGCACTCATACATAAAAAAAAAAAAAACATAGGCTGGAGAGATGGCTCAGAGGTTAAGTCACTCTTCTAGAGGTCCTGAGTTACATTCCCAACAACCAAATGATGGCTCCCAATCATCTATAATAAGATCTGGTGCTTTTTCTGGCACTGTATACAGAATAAACAAATAAATCTTTTTTTTTTAAAAAAAGCAAAATCAGAGTATCATCTCAACTAATGAATGTGGTGGATGGGCTAGAAGAGCAGGAAGGGAAGAATGGTGGTAGCACCCAGGGTAGAGCTTGCACACAGATTTCCTCACCATCCACACCCTCCTCCCCACTCCAGTGTGCAAACACAATGCACCAACAGAGCCAGCTTTTTGGAAATGCACCCTGTTCAGGTGCTCAGGATCTGCCCTCAGAGGACCCTGCCTTTGTTCTACTGTTCTGCTAAAGCTCTTGAAATCCTTAACATTTGTGCTGGACTCTGCAAATTATGTAGCCAAGGCCTGTTTACCGAACATGCAATTTAAGTAAGAGCAGCCTGCAAAACCTCAAAGTACCTATTTATACTGTAGCAGTCACGGCTACATAAAAAAAATGTCAAGACTCAATGGCCCTAGGACACAGTTTGTTAGTCATCTCTAAATTTCTCTTTCCTGCACCACAAACATAGTTCAAACTGAAAATGTGTGATTATACACAACTTTTTTTTCTCAAGACAGGGCTTTTCTGTGTAGCCTTGGCTGTCTTGGCTGTGTAGACCAGGCTGGCCATAAACTTACAGTGACCCACCTGCCTCTGCCTTTCTGAGTGCTGGGCTCACAGATGTGCACCACTGTGCCCGGCTTATAGGCTTAATATTAAGAGAGGGTCAATACCTTGCCTTTTGTCTTTAGATTTTACATATAAGGGCTTGGGATGTAGCTCAGTTGGTAAAGTCTTGCTTTGCATCCATGAAACCTTGTTTTTAGTACACACCTGAAATCCCAATAAAGGAGGTGCACTCAGGAGAATCAAAGTTCAACGTCATCTTTGTTTGCTTGGCAAGTTTGAGGCTAGCCTGAGATACGTATTACCTGATCTTAAAAAATAAGTTTTACGTATATAAAGCCATCTTTTACATACATGGAACCAATGAACAGGGAAACAGGTAAGGAAGGTATTATAAAATATAAAGATGGGAGACGACAATGATGTGAGTGTGAAGTGAACATGTGGGAAGTAGGAGCAACAGGACTGAATGACGAATGTGGGCCTGAGAGAAAGGCCAGTATCAAGGGTGGCAGTCATTGAGATTCCTGCTTAGCAACTGAGTGTTTCAAGATATGGCAGTGCATCGGGGAAATTTCCACATCTCTCAGTCTCCTAAGTTATGGGTTGGGAGAAGAAATCTGAAGGAGCCCTGGTTGTGGCTGCAGGAAATATGATCAAATCCAACTCTCAGACTGCCTGCCTGAACTGTAGTGGCTAACCACAGGAAGCACTTGCAATTACTGTACAGTGAAACCACTTAACCCACCACAGTCCACTTGGGGAGTACCAGGGTGAGAAATCCTCCCCAGTAGGAATTGGCTCCATCTTGTCTTGTAAGGCAAGAAAGGCGGTTTTTCTCTTTTGTGTAGCTTCATCACTTGATGCTCCCAGCCCTCAGCAAGACAAATCTGGACTTGCATTGTTCTTTCCATTGTTAGTGAAAGATGATGGTAGTTATCTTAGGGGGTGGGATGGCTTTCAGCCAACCTCAGCAATCAGGCTGCCCTATCCAGACTTATCAGTTTCAGCAGCCTGGCAGTTGTTGGGTGAGAAAGCAAAGTATATCTTCAGTGGATATTAATGTGTTCATGTGTAGATAGAAACACACAGTACCTTTAGGTTTTTACCTTATGTCACTGGAAAACTTAATTTACAAAACAGCCATGTAAATGTCCACTAGTCTATCTAAGACTTTAATAGAATAAATTTAGTCAAGAAGGTAGTGCTCAATTCTAGATTTGGAAAACAACTTTGATAAAGAAAAAGAAAGAAATTAAAATAAACTTGCAGGTTGGGAATGTAGTTTAGTATTAGTAGGATGAACAATGATTACCTTGGGTTAATGCCAATATTTTCAAATAGAATTTAAACAATATGCATTTAAAGAGTAAATGGGGGCTGGGGAGATGACTCAGTGGTTAAGAGAACTTGATTCTCATCCAAAAAACTAAGTTCAGTTCCTAGTATCTGTGCTGGATGCTCACAATTGCCTCTAACTCCAGCTCTGGGGGCTCTGTTACCCTCTTTTGGTCATCACAGGCACACACATACATATGTACACACAAAGAGTTATACACAAGCAGAAAATGAACATAGATCTTTTTTTTAAAAAGGTAAAATGAGAATCCTACCATTACAAAGTCAACCCAGAATGGATCAAAGGCCCAAATATAAGAGCTATAAGTGTGCAAAGCTTACATAGAAATAGACCTTCATGATGTTAAATTCAATAATTAATTCTTACATATGACACAAAAATCATAGAAAACCAATAAACTTTGGACTTTATCAAAGTACGGTATTTTTGTGAACCAAAGTGCAATATCAAGAAGATAACATGACAGTCTACAGAAAGGAAGTCTGCAGACTTTATATTTGACAGAAGTCTAGTTTTTAGAATATACAAACACAACAAAAACAAACAGGGCTGGGCTAGGGGTATGGTTCAGTACAACAGATCTTGCCTAGCATGGGGGAAGCCAAGGGTTAGACACCTCAGCAGGGTGTGGTAAGGGTGTAGTTAGGCAAAGGACTTGAATAAACATTTCTCCAAGAAAGGTTTAGAAATGGCAGACATACAGAGGAAAATATGCTGAACACCATGAGTCATTGAAGAAATATAAATCAGGAGGACAGTAAGACATCTACTCAGCTAGGCCTGGTGGTTAATTCCATGCTGTTAACCTCAGTATGGGGGGAGAAAATTAGGCAGGAGGATTCAGAGTACAAGAGTAAACTAGGTTACAGATTAGTTAGGTCTCTAGTGAGACCCTGTCTTAAGAGCAACAGCATAAGTTAATAATTCACACTTATTAGGCCAGACAGTGGTGGCACACTCTGTTAATCCCAGCACTCACTCGGGAGTACAAGACAGATAGATCTCTGAGTATGAGGCCAGCCTGGTCTACAGAGTGAGTTCTAGGACAGCCAGGACTACACAGAGAAAACCTGTTTAAAAAAGAAAAAACAAGCAAAAAAGTAAAGCAAAGTAAAGCAAAACAACAAAACCCCAAACAAACAAAAAATAATCTATACCTCTTAAGATGTCTATAACATTTTTTTAAAAACAACCAAGAAGGGGTGGGGCAAGATGATGGCACAGGGAGGACTCTCATTCTGAGCAGCAGCACAGCAGGATCGGCACAGTGATCAGCAATCAAAACTCGAGGCCATAAAACACAAGTGATTGTGTTTCCCAGGTGAGAGGATAGCCCACGGTGGGGGATTCAATCAGCTTTTAACTCACCCGGCTAAACCTCGATAGAGATCCTGGTTCTTCCAGATGCTTGGTCGCCAGCTCCAGCCCAGAGCCACACGCCAATGTGCTCTGGTCACAGTCCCAGACTGAACTGTGCTCACCACAACATCAGAGACTGGAATCTCTAGTCGAGAGATAACCCCACGGTGCAGGAAATGATTGGGACCAACCTTAGGTCACCCAGACATCCCCTGGAAAAGACTCTGGTTCTGTGAGCACCCCAGGAGCCAGCCCAGAGCCAGAGCCAGGGACCCATGTGCCAGCACAGAGCCCTGCCTAGGTGTCTGATTTGCTGCCCCAGATAGAACTGTGGGCCCCAGGGCACCAGAGACTGTTTCACTGGTGGGTGTAAACCCACAGGGAGGGAATTGGCTGGTCTGATCTCAGAGCACTCAGCCAACACCCCCACCCTGAAAAGGTCTTGGGAAAATTCCCCAGTTTAGGCAGATGCCCAGACTCCCAAAGGCCAGAAAGGCAGAGCCAAATGCATCTGTGCCTGCAGGTTCTACTCGCCATCCCAAACAGAATGGCGGTCCCCAATCTGGCCCAGAAGGATACACACACTGCCAGTCCAGATCAGAGCGTAGAGCCTCTAGACCAAAGTGGTGCCCTCAGCTGAAATCCCAGACCCGGCTGTACAGTGTCCGGACTAGAGCGGCGCCTGCAGCCGCCATCCCAGACAGGGACACACAGCTTCTGGCCCAGAGTGAGGCGCCCCACCTCCAAACCAGAGAGGAGCCCTCAGTTGCCAGCCTAGAGAGGCCTGCACAACATCCAGACCAGAGCGGCACCCCCAGGTACCAACTCAACCTAGGCGCACATTCTCCAGGCCCAGAGCAAAGCACTCAGCTCCTGGCCCAGAGACTTGCTGGGTGCTCCTCTCACCTTCCCAAACAGAACTGTGTGCCCCAGAATACCAGACTGAGTTTCCCTGTTGGGAGAAAACCCCACAGCTAGGGAATCAGCAGGATCTTCAAGAGGGCTGTACCTGGAAAACAGTGTAACAACAACAACAGCTCACTAAATTCAGAACGAGAAACCCAGCAGTGGGGCAACTGTCTTAAGAAGTTCTACTGGTGAAAGGAGAGCCCCCCTAACTAACAAAGACCACACCTCACACCTGAGGTGAGCAGTGGCAACTCCTGAGAAACACTGGCCATACAGAGACCATACCAAAAAAGCAGAGGAGGCCTCCTTCAGGAAAAATCATCTTCCAGCCAAGGGGATTCTCCCTACCTCAGGACTCCAGGAAGCACAGAAACTAACAGTCAACACCTAAAACAGCCCAATGGGTGGAGGTCAGTATAAAAGCCCAACCAACAAAAGAGAGAGCAATATGGCATCTCCAGAACCCAGCCATCCAGGGGCGAACAGCCTTGGACAACCCAGCATAATAGAAAACCAAGAAGATGACCTTACATCTATGCTGATGAACAGGATAATAGAGGAAACAAATAAAAAATGTAAAGAAGATAAAACCAAACAGATCATGGCTATCCATACAGAAATGGAGGAAGTTAAAGACAAGCACATTATGGCCATCCATGAAGAAATACGGGAAGATGCAGCCAAACAGTTTGCGGCCTTCAGAGAAGAAATAATTAAATTACTGAAAGAAATAAAAGAAACAGAGCTGAAGGAACTAAAAGAAAAACAGGAAAATACAAGTAGACAGGTGAAGGAAATAAATAAAACAACTCAAGATTTGAAGATAGAACTAGAAAAATTAAAGAAAACACAAATGGAGGAAATAATGGAGAGGAAGAATTTAGGGAAGAAAACAGGAACTACAGAGGTAAGCATAACCAACAGACTTCAAGAGATGTAAGAATCTCAGGTGTAGAAGATAAAATGGAAGAAATCGATGTATCTGTCAAAGAAAATGTTAAATCTAAAAAATTCCTGACACAGACTGTCCAAGAAATTCAAGACAATATGAAAACACCAAACCTAAGAATAATAGGAATAAAGGAAAAAGAAGACTCCCTTCTCCAAGGCCCAGAAAATATTTTCAACAAAATCATTGAAGAAAATTTCCCCAAGTTAAAGGAGAAGCCAATAAGGATACATGAGGCCTACAGAACACCCAACAAATTTGACCAGAAAAGAAAATCCTCCTGCCACATAATAATCAAAACAGTAAGTATACAGAATAGAGAAAAAATAGTAAAAGCTGCAAGGGAAAAAGGCCAAGTAACATATAATGGCAAATCTATTAGAATCAACATTACTTTTCAACAGAAACTATGAAAGCCAGAAGGGCCTGCCTGGACAGATATCATGCAGACCCTAAGAGAACACAGATATCAGCCCAGGCTACTATACCCTGCAAAACTCTCAGTCCTCATAGACGGAGAAAACAAGATATTCAATGACAAAAACAAATTTCAACAATACCTACACACAAATCCAGCATTACAGAAAACACTGGAAGGGAAAATACAACCCAAGAAAATTAGCTTATGTCAAGAAAACACAGGAAATGATTAACCTTACTACACTAAAACAAAAAGCAACCAAGCACACAACCTTATGAACACAGCCAACATCAAAATCAAAGGATCTAACAGCCACTGGTCATTAATCTCTCTCAAAATCAATGGACTCAATTCTCCAATAAAAAGACAAGGACTAACAGAATGGATACATACACAAAACCCAGCAATCTGTTGCATACAAGAAACACACCTAAGGCACAAAGATAGGCATTGCCTGAGTAAAGGGTTGGAAGATGACTTTCGAAGAAAACGGACCAAAGAAGCAAGCAGGAGTAGCCATTCTAATATCTGATAAAATAGACTTTCAACCAAAATTAATAAAAAGAGATGGGGAAGGACACTTCATACTCATCAAGGGAAAATTCCACCAGGAAGACATCACAATCCTGAACATCTATGCCCCAAATACAAGAGCACCCACATTCATAAAAGAAACATTGATAAAATTTAAACCACATATAGATCCCCACACATTAATAGTGGGAGACTTCAACACCACAATCTGAAAAAAGGACAGGTCAACAAAACAGAAATTAAACAAAGAAACAATGTCCCTAACAGAGGTCATGACTTAAATGGACCTAACAGACATTTACAGAACTTTACACCCAAACACAAAAGAATTTACCTTATTCTCAGCATCTCATGGAACGTTCTCCAAAATAGACCACATAGTTGGTCACAAAGCAAGCCTCTACAGATACAAGAAGACTGAAATAATCCCTTGTATCCTGTCTGATAACCATGGAATAAAGCTGGACCTCAACAATAACAGAAATAGCAAAAAGGCTACATACACATGGAAACTGAACAACTTGTTACTAAATGACAGCTGGATTGGGGAGAAATAAATAAAGAAATTAAAGTCTTCTTAACACTCAATGAAAATGAGGACACAACATACCCAAACTTGTTGGACACAATGAAAGCAGTGCTAAGAGGAAAGTTCATAGCACTAAGTGCCTTCCAGAAGAAATTTGAGACAGCTCATTCAAGCAACTCAATGGCCCACTTAAAAACCCTAGAAAAAGAAGAACCAGACACACCAAAAAGGAGTAGATGGTTGAAAATAATCAAACTCAGGGCTGAAATCAATCAATTAGAAACAAATAAAACAATTCAAAGAATCAATGAAACCAAGAGCTGGTTCTTTGAGAAAATCAAAAAGATCGACAAACCCTTAGCCAAGCTAACTAAAAGGCAGAGAGACACCACCCAAATCAACAAAATCAGAAATGAAAGGGGGGACATAACTACAGACACTGAGGAAATCCAAACAATCATTAGGACTTACTTCAAATGTATATATGCCACAAAATTTGAAAATCTAAAGGAAATGGACAATTTTCTTGATCAATTTGACTTACCAAAGCTGAGTCAGGACCAGGTAAATCAATTAAATAGTCCTATATCCCTCAAGGAAATAGAAGCAGTCATCAAAAGTCTCCCATCAAAAAAAAGCTCAGGACCAGATGGTTTCAGCGCAGAATTCTACCAGACCTTCAAAGAAGAGCTTACTCTAATTCTCTTCAAACTATTCCACAAAATAGAAACAGAAGGAACATTACCAAACTCATTCTATGAACTCACAGTCACCTTGGTACCTAAACCTCACAACGACTCAACAAAGAAAGAGAATTTCAGGCCAATCTCCCTTACGAACATTGATGCAAAAATAGTCAACAAAATACTTGCAAACCGAATCCAAGAACACATCAAAGATATTATCCACTATGACCAAGTAGGCTTCATCCCAAGCATGCAGGGGTGGTTCAATATATGAAAATCCATCAATGTGATCCACCATATTAACAAACTCAAAGAAAAAAACCACATGATACTCTCCCTAGATGCTGAAAAAGCATTTGACCAAATCCAACATCCATTCATGTTTAAAGTATTGGAGAGATCAGGGATACAAGGCACATACATGAACATTGTAAAGGCGATATACAGCAAGCCTATAGCCAACATCAAACTGAACGGAGAGAAACTTAAAGCAATCCCAACTGAAATAAGGGACAAGACAAGGCTGCCCACTCTCTTCATATCTCTTCAACATAGTGCTGGAAGTCCTTGCTAGAGCAATAAGACAGTTGAAGGAGATCAAGGGGATACAAATTGGAAAGGAAGAAGTCAAACTATCACTATTTGCAGATGATATGATAGTATACATGAGTGACCCCAAAAACTCTACCAGGGAACTCCTACAGCTGATAAATACCTTCACCAAAGTGGCCGGATACAAAATTAACTCAAAAAAATCAGTAGCACTCCTGTATACAAAAGACAAAAGGGCTGAGAAAGAAATTAGGAAAACAATACCCTTCACAATAGCCACAAATGATATAAAGTACCTTGGTGTAACCCTACCAAGCAAGTCAAAGACTTGTATGAAAAAAAATTCAAGTCTCTGAAGAAAGAATTAGAAGAAGATATGAGAAGATGGAGAGATCTCCCATGCTCATGGCTTGGCAGGATTAACATAGTAAAAATGGCCATCTTACCAAAAGCAATCTACAGATTTAATGCAATTCCCATCAAATTGCCAACACAATTCTTTACAGACCTGGAAAGAAAAATTCTTAACTTTGTATGGAATAACAAGAAACCAAGAATTGCTAAAACAATCCTCTACAATAAAAGATCTTCTGGAGGTATCTCCACCCCTGATCTTAAGCTGTACTATAGAGCAACAGTTATAAAAACTACATGGTACTGGCATAGAAACAGAATGGTGGATCAATGGAACTGAACAGAAGACCCAGAAATAAACCCACACACTTATGGACACCTGATTTTTTACAAAGATGTCAAAACCATACAGTGGAAAAAAGATAGCATTTTCAACAAATGGTGCTGGTCCAACTGGATGTCTGCATGTAGAAAAATGAAAATAGATCCATACTTATCACCCTGCACAAAACTATAGCCTAAGTGGAACAAATACCTCAACATAAAACCAGACACATTAAATCTGCTAGAAAAAAAAAGTGGGGAATACCCGAGAACTCACTGGAACAGGGGACAACTTCCTGAACAGAACACTAACAGCCCAGGCTCTAAGAGCAACAATCAATAAATGGGACCTCATGAAATTGAAAAGCTTCTGTAAAGCAAAGGACACCGTCATCAAAACAAAATGACTGCCTACAGATTGGGATAGAATCTTCACTAACCCTTTATCTGACAGAAGACTAATATCCAGCATATGTAAAGAACTAAAGAAGCTGAAAAGCAGCAAACCAAGTAATCCACTTAAAAAATGGGGAACAGAGCTAAACAGGGAATTCTCTGTAGAGGAATATCAAATGGCAGAGAAACACTTGAAGAAATGCTCAACCTCATTAGCCATTAGGGAAATGCAAATTAAAACAACCCTGAGATTTCACCTTACACCCATCAGAATGGCCAAGATGAAAAACTCAAGTGACAATACATGTTGGAGAGGTTGTGGAGAAAGTGGATCCCTCCTCCACTGCTAGTGAGAATGTAAACTTGCACAACCACTCTGGAAATCAATTTGCCGCTTTCTCAGACAACTAGGAATAGCGCTTCCTCAAGATCCAGCTATACCACTCCTAGGCATATATCCAAAAGAGGCTCAAGTACACAATAAGGACATTAGCTTAACCATGTTTGTATCAGCCTTATTTGTAATAGCCAGATGGATGGTTGTGAACTGTCAAGAGAATGCTGGGAGTCAAGCAATGCAGTGCTCTCAACTGCATAGTCATCTCTACAGTTCCTTATCCCAAATTAAAAAAACCCACAATAATAATTTTAAAAAATCATGAGGTGTCCCTCCCTTTCTGGTAGCTTCAGAGAACAAGAGGGCAGATACAGTAGGCCGACTCTGACTTCAAAACGAAGGACTTTCTAACTCGGCTGTTAAGCCTTGGAATGGGCTGTCTCTGGAGGAAGTGAGATTACTCTTTACTGAAAATGTGAAGTAAGAGCTCCCAGAGATATGACTGGGAAAATGTCTATATGAGGTGTGGTGGGCAGTTTTGTTTGCTTTAATAATTTTGAAAACCAACCTACTCTTCATCACTTCACTTATGCTAACTAGCAGCTAGCAGCTATTTACAAAGGAGATCCTGAGTTAAAGTGTAACACCTGGGGTCTCACAGCTCAGGAGTTCAAGATCGCACCCTTCCCAGAAACTCCCACAGATCATGACTCATTGCAAAAGCAAGAGGTTTATTAACCATTGCGCAATGGGGTCACCCCTGCCGGTCAGCAAAGAGTGGCACCAGAAGACAAAGGCCTTAGGTTTTTAAAAGAAAAATTATGGGAAATTTGAAGTTGCAGTTTTGGCAATTTAGGATTGGATGAGGAAGCTATAAAGTAAGATAATTGGTTAGTCTTAGGTGCTCAAGCTTGGACAGTCCTGCCAAGTGTGGATGCAGCTGCAATTGAAAGTGGAGGTGATTAGCTCATCCTTGAAGATTGGGGCTGTGGACTTTTGGCTGGAGGTCAGGAGCTACTCAGAAGAAGGATTGAGGCCATCTGGGTTGGTTGCTAAGAAGACCTTGAAGACCTAAGAAAATCTTGAAGACAAGTGTCTGGTCCTTCTTTTTGCTGAGTGAAGGTCATTGCTTGTTCACTTTTTTCCTATCTGTCCTCACAAATAAGGTCATATTTTGCCGTTCTCTGGAAAGGTACTAAGAGGCTTTAGCTTAACCTGGATCTAAAACTCAAAACTATAGGCTTTAGAAGACATACAGGTTACAAAGTTAATCTAACCCTTTCAAAAGCAGCCCCTTGGTTTCAATTCTTCTAGCATGGCCTGACCCAACCTGCTCAGACACCTGCTGAAAAAGTCTGCCCTTTTACTGGGAATATAGATTAATGGTAGAAGGCTTTCCTGGCATGTATGAGACCTTAAGTTCAATTCCCAGCACAGAATCAGGAAGGGAAACACTGGCCCATAAAAGAGAACTAGTCATCGGCTCAGCTGCTGATGACCCTTTGGACTCTGAGTTCACAGCTCTAGTCACTAGCTTTCTGTTAGTTATTGGAAGTGGGTGTATGTGTTGCACTAAGCACATTGGCATCTGCTATATACAATATATTAAGGATCAAACCCCTCAGCGAAAGATGTCCTCATGAAGAAAATGTCTAAACCACTGGTTCCGAAAAGTTCAGTCTTAAAAACTTTGTGATCATTAAGAAGTAACAACGTAAACTCATCCAAGTGTTGTGCCAGCCAAATTTGAAAACATCAATAGGGTGTCAGCCATCGCGGAGAGGCCAAGCCTCTGAAACACACACTCTTTCACCCAGGGAGTTTCAAGTTCTGGAGTCTAGCAGAATGGCCTTGAGGCCTTTAAAAACCACTGCCGTGCTGCACCACGGTTCATGTATCAGAGTTCAGGGGCTGCCTCTGCCACAGCTCTGGCTTTGAGGAGTCAAACAGCAATACTACAGAGGCTGCAGAACTGTTTCTAAAGGCATCACTTCACACACACTTCCTACAGAGCTTGCCATCTCACAATCTGCAGCTGAGCCTTGGGTTTTCTGTAGAGGACATTGACATGTCTCTGGGCAAACAGCGACTGCAAGTATTTACTGCTAAGACTTGTGCACAGTGGGCAGCTCCATTGTGCTAAACAGCGGCATTTTCCCATCGTCCCTCCAATGAAATGCATGCTCTGCATTTTTCTACTCAGTGCAGGTGGAAGAAAGGATTAGAGAGCATCATCAGGAGTTCGTCTCCCCCACTCATTAGGATGCATGCTATGTGTATGTGCACATGCAGAAGCAAGGGCTGAATGTCAGCATCTTCCTCAGTCAGTTTTCTATGTTACTTTTTGAGACAGGCTTTCTCAGTGAACCTGGAGCTAACCTGGCTGATTAGCAAGCCTCAGGAATTCACTCATCTGTCATCTCCCACCACTGGCAAGTTGGGTGCAGTGGATCTAGCTCAGGTGCTGTGGGCTGTGGGCTGTGGGCGTGTGTGAGGGACCCGTTTGATGGCAGTCGCAGGGCGAGGCCTGGGCAGTGCAGACAGGGGCTGGCGGGCTGGGCGGGTCTGAAGAGCCTGCCCTCGTTCTGCCAAGAGCTTCTGTGGAGGATTGGGAGTGTGGGAGAACACTGTGCAGAGTTCCTAGTGATACACTTGAGTAAGAGTGATGCTGGGGCCAGTCCTCCCGCAAAGGAAGTGCAGACAGAGAGTCTGGTGCTGCCTCCTGCCTGCCCTCCGGCAGGTGGGATGGGGAGAGCTTGGACATCCTGGTAGAATGAATACCAGGTACTTGGAAAGGGCACGGGAGCCACAGGAGCCTTGCACATTTCTAGAAACATTGTTTCAGGACATATGTGCTGGCATTCCAGAATGAAATGACTCTTCTTAAGTAAAGACAGCCAGACAACCACTGCAGGTGCTCTCTCTCACTTTGCTTTCATGTGATTTGATTGTTCTCTTTATTCGTCAGAGAATTCTTCATAAGGAACAGTTTGGCAGATACATTGCTGTTTATACTTTGATGGACTTGCACAACCAGGAGTATACAAGGTTCATGCAGGCTTATTTTCTTATTTTTATCTCTTTCTGTTGTTTTGTATAGATAAACAGGATGTAATTACAAGTTTACTGTAGAGCCTGGAAAGCTTTTATTTCAGGATAATTCCAGTTTTACACTTGCAAGAAATTTTAGCTACCAGCCCTGCAGCCCTTTGTCTCAGGAGGTGCTTAGGTTGTGTTTTGCTGATTGTTAGTAATTACTAGCATTAGGGTACCACTGTTCAATTCATCCTTTTTATTATTTATTCATCCCTAAGAATTTGTTTAAGAGAAGGGAATCCTTCACACTTTTTCTCCCTACTACCTAATTGAGGTCACTTAAGAGAGCTGCTTGCAGGTCGGTGAGATGGCTCATCTGATAAAGGCTCTTGCTGGGCAAGCCTGGAGACCTGAGTTCAATACCTGAATTCATGAAAAGGTGGAAGGCAAGAAGTGATCACACTGAGTTCTCTTCTGACCTTCCTATGTGTTCCCTAGTACGCATGCTTCACCCACATCATTAACACAAACACACACACACACACACACACACACACACACACAAACAATAAAAAAGAAGACCTTAGGCTGTATTTAGAGAATCTTCATGCTGCTCCAATAAGTGATGTCATTTCACTTTTCAGTCTCGTAGAAATATAGTTTTACCCAGACTGCCAGTGTGGAGAATCAGTTTTGGTTTTAATCTTGTTCAGTTTTTAGTTACATTGTTCTTCCCACTTCAACAATTTTATTTTGTTTGAATTTTTGAGACAAATTCTCTGTACTGAGCCCAGGCTATCCTGGGATTCCCTATGTAGACAAGGCTGGCCTTGAACAAACAAAGATCCACCTTCCTCTGTCTCCCAAGCACTGGGGTTAAAGAACATGCCCAGCTTCCCCCACAATAATTTTGAAACAATAACAAACTTGAAAAAAGTTCAGAGTATGGTATACAGTTAATTGCTGTTTCACTTTGGATATTTTGAGAGGAAGCTGCAGACCTTAATGCCCTGTTACTAGGAATGCTTTAGTGTCAATTTTATACAAACAAGAACGTAGTCCTACATAATAATAGTGCAGTTATCAAAATAGGAAATTTATGCTGGCATAGTATGCCATTTAATTGTGGTTTTGTTGACTATATTATTACATAAATGTTGAAAGAAGTTGGTATATTTAAGTGTTGCATTATTTCTTTATCTCATTAGTCTCTTTCAATGTGGAACAGTTCCCTCATCTTTTTCATGATTTTGTCACTTTTGATGACTATAAGTCTGTTATATTTTTTCTTCATTAATGTATTTATTTGTTCATTTTACATCCCAATCACAACCCCACTCCCTCCTCTCCTCCCATTTTTTTCATATATCCCCAACAAACCCACCCTGGCACATCAAGTTACATCAGGATTAAGTACCTCCTCTTTCATTGAGGCAATACAAGGCAGCTTTGCTAGGGAATCCAGGGTGGAGCAACAGAGTCTAACTCAGAGATAGCCCCTGCTCTTGTTGTTAGGAGGCCCACTTGAGGACAAGCAGCCCATCAGTTTCATATGTGTAGGGGGCCTAGGACTAGTCCAGGCATGTTCTTTTGTTGGTGGTTCAGTCTCTATGAGGCCCCATGGTCCCAGCTTAGCTGGCTATGTAGGTCTTCTTGTGATGTCCTATTCTTCCAGCTCCCTCAATTCTTCCTTTTAACTCTTCCACAAGACTTCCCGAGTTCTACATAATTGTTTGGCTGTGGGTCTCTGCATCTGCTTTTATTATCTGCTGGATGAAGCCTCTCAGATGACAGCTATTCTAGTCTTTCTACAAGCATAGCAGAGTATTAATAAGTGTCAGAAGTTGGGTCTCTCCCACAGGTTAGGTCTCAAGTTGTGTCAATCATTCCTTGGCCATTTCCTCAGTCTCTATTCCATCTTTTATCCTTGCATATCTTGTAGGTGGACAAATTTGGGTCAAGGGTTGTGAGTTGGTTGGTGTCCCCCTCCCTCTACTGCCTACAAGATGTGTCCACTTCAGTCTCAATATCCCTGCTGCTAGGGGTCTCAGCCAGGGTCACCCCCATATCTTCCCAGGTGCCTTCAAATGTCCAGGTTTGTCTCAGAGATGCCCCAACACCAATTTTCCTTCTCCCCAATCTCTCTCAACCCATCCCTACTTTCCCCATACCTGATCCTCCTCCTGTCCCTCTTTTCATGACCCTCTTTCACCCACTTCCTCTCTCCCCCCACCTCCCATGTCTCTGATGTCTATTTTATTTCCCCTTCTTAGTGAGATTCAAATATCCTCTCTTGATCCCTCCGTGTTAATTTATTTGGGTCTATGGGTTGTACCATGCTTATTCTGTACTATAGAGATAATATTGCAGGTTAGTTTTTTTTTGTAGACTGTGTCTCAGCTCTCTGTGTGCTCATGTATTGATACACATGCTTGGGCAAGAGTATCACAACAGTGGCGCACACTGTGTCTTGTCAGGTGGTACATACTTTCACTTTCAGTGTCTGCCAGGCTTTTCTACTGCAGAGTTAATACCCTTCACCCCCATGAGTACCTTGACACTCTGTGTCTTGGTCCTCATCAGAATGTTAATGCATTTGCCATACACTTACATCAATATGGATTCATGATTTATGTGCCTTCTGTAGTGGACTGTACTGTTATTGTTTGTTTTAGTCTGCTGGGGTTACTATGACAAATGATTTATAAACAAAGGCTTTACTTTTCACAGTTGTCAACTCTGGAAAGTTCAAAGTTAAAATATGAAGTCCAGTTGGGGGCATGCTTGCCTATAATCCTATTCTCACTTTAACCTCAGTGGCCTAAAGGGCCACATGATTTTATAGGATCTCTTTAATAAGGTTAAATACTTATAAGTATTTAACCTTCACCTCCAAGACCTGAGTATCTCCCAAAGATCTCATGCAGTTCTGTTACTTTGGGTCTTAAGATTTCAACATAGGAATTTTGGGAGGACATGGACATTCAGACCATCTTGATGTTTAAATTGTTTTGTCATTTGAAAAATGAGAGCTCATATATCTGGCTTCTGTGTCGTTTTTTTAAGAATTTTTTCTTTCTTTTTTTTTCAAATGTCCCTAATCAATACAATATTTTTTTCTTTTTTTCTTTTATTTCGATTAATTTTGTTTTTTAATTTAACTTTTATTAATTACACTTTATTCATTTTGTATCCCCACATAAGCCCCTCCCTCCTCCCCTCCTGGTCCCACTCTCCCTCCCCTTTCTGCATGCATGCCCCTCCCCAAGTCCACTGATAGGGGAGGTCCTCCTCTCCTGCTTTCTGATCTTAGTCTATCAGTTCTCATCAGAAGTGGCTGCATTGTCATCTTCTGTGGCCTGGTAAGGCTGCTCCCCCCTCAGGGGGAGGTGATCAAAGAGCAGGCCAATCAGATTATGTCAGAGGCAGTCCCTCTTCCCATTACTATGTAATCCACTTGGACACTGAACTGCCATGGGCTACATCTGTGCAGGGGTTCTAGGTTATCTCCATGAGTGAGTGAGTTGTCCCAGAAGCAAAAAGACACGCACGGTATATACTTACTCATATAAACATACAACATAGGATAAACCCACTAAAATCTGTACATCTAAACAAACTAAGCAAAAGAGAGGACCCTAACTAAAATGCTCAATTCCCATCCTGAAAGGCAAAGAGGATGGACATCAGAAGAAGAAGAAAACAGGAAACAACCTAGGAACCTGCCACAGAGGGCCTCTGAAAGTCTCTGCCCTGCAGACTATCAAAGCAGATGCTGAGCCTGATGGCCAACTGATAGGGCAGAGTGAATAGAATTTTATGTAAGAAGTGGGAAATAGCAAGAGCTGGAGAGGACAGGAACTCCACAAGGAGAGCAACAGAACAAGAAAATTTGAACACAGGCAACTTCCCAGAGACTCATACTCCAACCAAGGAATTTTTTCTTATTTATCCAGTGTTCTGCCTGTATGTATGCCTGCACACCAGAAGAGGGTAGCAGATCTTATTATAGAAGGCTGTGAGGCACCATGTGGTTGCTGGGAATTGAACTCAGGAACTTTGGGAAAACAAGCCAGTGCTCTTAACCTCTCAGCTATCTTTCCAGCCCCTTCTGTGTCTTTTTGACATGTCCCATTTCCATCATTCTTTGAGTACCATTATTGTTTGACCTAAGGTATTTCTGGCATACATACACACCCATTTCTTCTCCTTTGTGTTGTTAAGCCTCTGAAATGTGGCCACTTACACAGTAAGCAAGTGTGACCCTGTAATCAGCTATACCTCTAGGGATCCCTGCTTTCTCCCAGTGGAAGCTACAAGTATTCCCAGGTTCTCTTCATAATTGGAACTAGAAGATATATTTATCCCTATATAAACATATCTCTGTCTCTGTACATTGAAAATTTTAAACTAGTCCAGTACTTCTGACTTCAGCCCAACAATCTAGTATTTGCCTTTTTCATGTTGTGATGGTCTTTTCAAATAGTGAGAAATCAGGCTTTGCACACACACAATGCACACACACACACAAAAACACATATATCTTGTTTCTTTTTTGCTCTTGTTTATAATGACTCATTTTCTTTCCCCGCTGAGGCTATTTCTTCATTTCATATCCTCCTTCCTCACTTCCATCCCTGCTGGATCCCATGTTAGGATGCTATCACACAGGGTCTCCCCAATTTGCTTGTGCTCTGATGTGCTTGTGTTTAAGATGGTTTCTATGGACACGCTTCTCATTCTGCTCATGCTCTGACCTCCCATTTAGACATCTTCACTCTCACTCCCTTTGTATCTTAATGCTCCAGGCCAGTTTGTTCCTCCAGCTTTGACTCACAGTCTTTGATACAATGTGGTTGGCTTTGGACATTCTCTGACCACATGGACTCTTCCATTTCCCAAAGCTTGCTTGAGATTTTGCAAGTCCCACCTCTATTCTATGGCTACCATGACTATTCTTTTCCCACACTGAACAAAGGAAAGATTTCTTTCTTTATGTTGTTTTTAATGAAACTCAGAATGTTGTATAAATTATGAAATGTATACTTTTCTGTTATATTTTTGTATAATTTATGTAGTTTGTTCAAGCATAATTTATATGGGAAAAAATTAGGTGGTCTTAAGCAATTATATATACTAATATAACCACTATCACAATCAAGCTATAGAACACTTTCTTCCCTATAAAAAGTCCTCTTATAAAGCTGGGCATTGTGGTGCATGCCTGTAATCCCAGTACTAAGGGAGGGAGGAAGAGGCAATTGAATCTCTGTGAGTTAGAGGCCATTGTGATCTACAAAGAGATTCCAGGATAGCCAAGGCTACACAGAGAAGTCCTTGAAAAACAAAACAAAACAAAAGTCCTCTTATGCTCTTTTGCGGTCTATTTTCTCATTAGCCTCTGGTTGCAGATCTCATTTCTGTCTTTATGATTTCATTGTTTGTAGAGTGGCATTTGAATAGAATCAGACAGTTGTTTTTAAATGTTTGGCTCATTTTCCACTTACATTCATACACTGAGATTAACCCATGTTGTATAATTGTACCCTTGCACTGCTCCACTTTTCCTTCAGTGCTGAGTATTGAACTCATGGCCTAACCCAAGCTAAGCATGTACTCAACCACTGAGCTATACTCATTGCTTTCCTTTCTTTCCTTTCCTTTCTTTTCTTTTCCTTTCCTTTCCTTTTCTTTCGCTTTCCCTTTCCATTCCTTTCCCTTTTAATTTCCTTTCATTTCATTTCAGTTTCCTTTCTTCCTTTCCTTTAACTCTTTCTAAAAGTTAATCAGAGTGTGATAATATACTTATGTATGATAATAAGAAATTCATATGTTTAATACCAGAATGTTCCTGGTATTGTTCAACCAGTACATTACTGTTATTTTTAAAGTGTCTTTGCCATTAAAAATAATTTTAGTTGAGTCATTATTATTTTTCCCTTTGTTTTGTTTGTATGTGTATGTGTGCATGTGGAGATAAGAGGACAACTTTCCAGAGTTGATTTTCTACTTCTAGCATGTGGGTTCCTGGAATTAAACTTAAGTCATGAGGCCTGACAGCAAGTGTCTTTATCTGTGGAGCAATCTTGCTGTTGCATATTTTTAGTTACATTTTTTTCTTTTTCCTTTATTTTCTTTTCCTTTCCTTTTTCTGAGATAAGGTCTTACTGTGTAGCCCTGGATGAACAGGAATTATCTATGTAGTTGACACTGACACTCATAGAGACCCACTTGTTTCTGCCTTCAAAGTACTTCAGTTAAAGGTGTGGGCTAGTGTACACACAGATAAAATGGGGAAATCTGAATAAGAATGGTGGCTTCTTATATGATACCAACATCCTAACAGTGATACTGTACTGTAAAGATGCAGCTTGTCTGGTGAAGGAAATGAGGTAAAGGGATCCATGGTGTCTGTTATTCCTTTAACTGTTGGTAAATCTATAACTTTATCTACATAAAAACTCCAGAAACCCACCTAATGCAGGCAGGAGCTCTGTGCTCTGCATCCATTATTGAGTTCCCCTAGGGCACTGGGACACACAGCTGCATCCTCGGACCTGCAGGAGCCGAAG
>NW_026592368.1:203410-225687 GCF_907164565.1 Psammomys obesus | reverse complement strand
CTGTCTGGGATGGCGGCTGCAGGCCCTGCTCTGGTCCAGATGCTGTGGGTGCAGCCCTCTTGAAGGACCAGGGATTCCCACAGTTTTGACAGTCTAGCTAGGGATAACTGGTTGATCCTTGGCACAATATCTGAGGGCTGCTGTAATGGCTCTCTGGCTTTTGTAGGTCTGAGGATGCAGCTGTGTGTCCCAGTGCCCTAGGGGAACTCAATAATGGATGCAGAGCACAGAGCTCCTGCCTGCATTAGGCAGGGCTCTGTGCAGGCGCCTGGGTCCCGGCTCTGGGTCCGGGCTGGCTCTTGGGGCGCCCGCGGAACCGGAGTCTTTTCCAGGGGATGTCTTCCCTGCTCTGTGGGGTTATCTCTCGACTGGGAAATCCAGTCTATGGTGTTGTGAGCCCACAGTTCAGTCTGGGACCGTGACCAGATCACGCTGGCGACCAAGCGCCTGGCGGAACCGGGATCTCTTCCGCCGTTTAGCCGAGTGAGTTAAAGCTGATTGAATCCCCCACCGTGGGGTATCCTCTCACCTGTGAAACACAATCACTTGTGTTTTATGGCCACGAGTTCTGATTGCTGGTCACTGTGCCAATCCTGCTGTGCTGCTCCTCAGAATGAGAGTCCTCCTGGCGCTGCCATCTTGCCCCGCCCCGGTTTGTAAGTATTTTGTTGAGTATTCTTTCATCAATGTCCTTAAGCAAGATTGGTCTGAAGTTCTCTTTCTTTGTAAGGTTTTTGCGTGGTTTAGGTATCAAAGTGACTGTGACCTCATCAAATGATGTTGGTAGTGTCTCTTTTGAGAAATTTGGTGTGATTCTAATAGTTCTGCCTTTATATGTTACTTGGCGTTTTTCCCTTACCACTTATAATATCCTGTCTCTGTTCTGTAGATTTAGTGTTTTGATAATTATGTGGCAGGAGGTTTTTCTTTTCTGGTCTAGTCTGTATGGTGTTCTGTAGGCCTCTTTTATTTTTCAGGGCATCCCTTAAGGGTGGGAATTTTTTTTTCTGTGATTTTCTTGAAAATATTTTTTGGGCTTTGGAGTCTGGAATTTTCTTTTTCATCTATTTGTATTATTCTTAAATATCTTTTCTTCTTGGTAATCTTGATTTCTTTGGTGTTTTTGAAATGGATTTTTCTGATGTTATATTTCTTTGAGAGGTGTATCTATTTCTATAATTGTATCTTCAGCACCTGAGATTCTCTTCTCTAGCTCTTGTATTCTGTTGATGATGCTTACAATTTAGTTCCTGATCTCTTCACTAAGTTCTCCAACTCTAGGGTTTTCTCTTTTTGTGTTTTCTTTATTGATTCTAATTCTGTTTTCATGTCTTGCACCATTTCCTTTATCTGAATGTAGATTCTTGTCTGGCCAAGATGGCCTCAATTTTTTTCTTTTCCTTTATATGTGCCTTGAATAATTGCATAATTATAGATTTAAGATCATTTTCCTGTGTTTTTTCTGCAATAGAACATCTGTGGATTTTTGGAGGTTCTGGTAAACCACGATGTCCTGCGCTTTGTTTCTCATATTCTTCGTCTGACCTCTAGCTATCTGGTTGTATCTGCATTGACTGTTTTTCTCTGGAGCCTATAGTGCAGACTAGGACCACCTGTTTCTGGAGTCTGGAGTAGTCTGTGCTGGATTCACTGTCTCTGCTGGCTCACTGTTTATGACCCAGGAATGGCAGGGTATGGAGCACAGGTGGAAAGATTTCTGATCATAGAGTTGTTCCAGTGTTCCCACAGGCCTCCTTGGAAAGAAGGATAGTGGAATTTGGGTCCTGTGTCTAGCTCAGCTTTGCTGGGTTCTCTCTCTGTGCTGGGCTGCCTGTTTCTGGACTGTTGAGCCAGGTATCTGGGGCTCAGGTGGAAAGATCTCTGAGCCTAGAGCTTCTCTAGTGCCCCACTGGCTTCCTCAAGATGGCCGACAACGAAGCTTGCGTCCTGCACACAGCTCAGCTTTGCTGTGTTCATTGTCTGTGCTGTGCAGACTGACTCTGACCCTGGTGAGCCAGGAAGTGGGCAGGAAGCAGAATAGAGCTGTGCCTCTCCCATAGTGCTAGACTGTATTTCCTCCACAGGATGGTGAGAGTGGGCTCTCAGGTTTGGAACGAGGAGGTGTGGTGTACAAAAGACTGTGAGAGTTGGTGCCCAGTTTTGGAACCTCACCCTTAAACTTTTGCTTTTCTGAGACAATGGATGCTGGTAACCTGGGGCTTAAGAATAAGCTATGGTTAAGGAGAGACAAGCATCGCTGAAGTGACAGCTTCTGGGAAGTGTGTCCAGAGAGTTAGTACAAAGAAATTGTGTTCCAGAGGCAGCCATGGTTGTCCCTTATGCTGGTAAGTGGATTTGCTAGTACAACAGTCTACCATGAGGTACTTGTTTTGAAGGCATGAAGAGATGTTGTTGTAAATAAAAGTGAATGTTGGGCTATATAATGTTTAATATAGCCCAAAGATTATTGCAACTGTATTATCTACCCTACTATAACAAATAATAAGTAAAAGACACCTGTTAGATTTTATAATTCCCTTATTTACCTTGGGACAGGCAGATATTTCACTTACGCTGTCTCAATAACTCAACCATCCATCTCCCAGTCCCCATCCAATGCCTTCCAACTGAATCATTTCTGTCTGGACTATCTTTCATTCATAATCCCATGGTACTTGCTTATATTCTCCATATGGGCCTTCTCCCACCATTATTAGACTCCTTCTTCCAAGCCCACATGGTTCCTTCTCCATTCTAACCCATCATGGTATTTATTTTTATATATTACTTTTTTATTTTTATTAATTACACTTTATTCACTTTGTATCCCCCCATAAGCCCCTCCCTCCTCCTTTCCTAATCCCGCCCTTCCACTCTTTTCTTCACAAATGCCCCTCCCCAAGTCCACTGATAGAGGAGGTCCTCCTCTCCTTCCTTCTGATATTAGTCTATCATATCTCATCAGGAGTGGTTGCATTGTCATCTTCTGTGGCCTGGTAAGGCTGCTCCCCCTTCAGAGGGAGGTGATCAAAGACCAGGCCAATCAGATTATGTCAGAGGCAGTCCCTCTTCCCATTACTATGTAACCCACTTGGACACTAAAATGCCATGGGCTACATCTGTGCAGGGGTTCTAGGTTATCTCCATGCATGGTACTTGGTTGGAGTATGAGTCTCTGAGAAGACCCCTGTGTTCAAATTTTTTGGTTCTGTTGCTGTCCTTGTGGAGTTCCTTTCCTCTCCAGATTTTACTATTTCCCACTTCTTACATAAGATTCCATGCACATTGCCCAACAATTAGCCATAAGTCTCAGTGTCTACTTTGATAGTCTGCAAGGCAGAGACTTTCAGAGGCCCTCCATGGTGGGTTTCTAGTTTGTTTTCTGTTTTCTTCTTCTGATGTCCTTCCTCTTTGCCTTTCTGGATGGGGGTTGAGCATTTTAGTCAGGGTCCTCTCTCTTGATTAGTTTGCTTAGATGTACAGATTTTAGTAGGTTTATCCTATGTAACATGTATATATGAGTGAGTATATATCCTGTGTGTCTTGCTGCTTCTGGGACAGCTCACTCAGGATGATCCTTTCCAGGTCCCACCATTTACCTGCAAATTTCATGATTTCCTTATTTTTCATTGCTGAGTAATATTACATTGTGTAGATGTACCACAATTTCTGCATCCACTCTTCAGTTGAGGGGCATCTGGGCTGTTTCCAGCTTCTGGATATTACAAATAAAGCTGCTATAAACATGGTTGAGAAAATGCCCTTACTGTGTACTTGAGCCTATTTTGGATATATGCCTAGGAGTGGTATGGCTGGATATTGAGGAAGCACTACTCCTAGTTGTCTGAGAAAGCACCAGATTGATTTCCAGAGTGGTTGTACAAGTTTACATTCCCACCAGCAGTGGAAGAGGGATCCCCTTTCTCCACAGCCTCTCCAGCATGTGTTGTCACTTGAGTTTTTCATCTTGGCTATTCTGATGGATGTAAGGTGAAATCTCAGGGTCGTTTTGATTTGCATTTCCCTAATGGCTAATGACATTGAACATTTCTTTAAGTGTTTCTCTGCCATTCTATATTCCTCTACAAAGAATTCTCTGTTTAGCTCTGTTCCCCATTTTTTAATTGGATTACTTGTTTTGCTGCTTTTCAAGTCTTTAGTTCTTTATATATACTGGATATTAGCCCTCTTTCAGAAAAAGGGTTGGTGAAGATTCTTTCCCAATCTATAGGCAGTTGTTTTGTTTTGATGATGGTGTCTTTTGCTTTACAGAAACTTTTCAGTTTCATGAGGTCCCATTTATTGATTGTTGCTCTTAGAGCCTGTGCTGTTGGTGTTCTGTTCAGGAAGTTGTCTCTGTACCAATGAGCTCTAGGGTTTTCCCCACTTTTTCTTCTAACTGATTTAATGTGTCTGGTTTTATGTTGAGGTATTTGATCCACTTAGACTATAGTTTTCTGCAGGGTGATAAGTATGGATCTATTTGAATTTTTTTACATGTAGACATCCAGTTAGACCAGCACCATTTGTTGAAGATCCATTGTATGGTTTTGGCGTCTTTGTCAAAGATCAGGTGTCCACAAGTGTGTGGGTTTATTTCTCGGTCTTTTGTTCAGTTCCATTGATCCACCATTCTGTTTCTATGCCAGTACCATGCAGTTTTTATAACTGTTGCTCTATAGTACAGCTTAAGGTCAGGGATGGAGATACCTCAAGAAGATCTTTTACTGTATAGGATAGTTTTAGCAATTCTGGGTTTCTTGTTATTCCATATGAAGTTGAGAAGTTTTCTTTCCAGGTCTGTAAAGAATTGTGTTGGTAATTTGATGGGGATTGCATTGAATCTGTAGATTGCTTTGAGTAAAATGGCCATTTTTACTATGTTAATCCTGCCAAGCCATGAGCATGGGATATTTTTCCACCTTCTGATATCTTCTTCTATTTCTTTCTTCAGAGACTAAAAGTTTTTTTCATATAAGTCTTTGACTTGCTTGGTTCGAGTTACACCAAGGTACTTTATGTCATTTGTAGCTATTGTGCAGGGTGTTGTTTCTCTAATTTCTTTCTCAGCTCCTTTGTCTTTTGTATACAGGAGGGCTACTGATTTTTTTTGAGTTAATTTTGTATCCAGCCACTTTACTGAAGGTGTTTATCAGCCGTAGGAGTTCCCTGGTAGAATTTTTGGTGTCACTCATGTATATTATCATATCATCTGCAAATAGTGATAATTTGACTTCTTCCTTTTCAATTTGTATTTTCTTGATTTCCTTCAACTGTCTTATTGCTCTAGCAAGGACTTCCAGAACTATGTTGAAGAGATATGGAGAGAGTGGGCAGCCTTGTCTTGTCCCTGATTTCAGTGGGATTACTTTAAGTTTCTCTCCGTTCAGTTTGATGTTGGCTATAGGCTTGCTGTATATCGCCTTTACTATGTTTAGATATGTGCATTGTATCCCTGATCTCTCCAATACTTTAAACCTGAGTGGATGTTGGATTTTGTCAAATGCTTTTTCAGAATCTAGGGAGATTATCATGTGTTTTTTTTTTCTTTCAGTTTGTTTATGTGGTGGATCACATTGATGGATTTCCGTATATTGAACCACCCCTGCATACCTGGGATGAAGCCTACTTGGTCATAGTGGATGATATCTTTGATGTGATCTTGTATTTAGTTTGCAAGTATTTTGTTGAGTATTTTTGCATCAATGTTCAGGAGGGAGATTGGCCTGAAATTCTCTTTCTTTGTTGGGTCTTTGTGAGATTTTGGTACCCAGGTGACTGTGGCTTCATAGAATGAGTTTGGTAGTGTTCCTTCTGTTTCTATTTTGTGGAATAGTTTGAAGAGAATTGGAGTTAGCTCTTCTTTGAAGGTCTGGTAGAATTCTGCGCTGAAGCCATCTGGTCCTGGGCTTTTTTTGGATGGGAGACTTTTGATGACAGCTTCTATTTCCTTGGGGTATTTAGGGCTATTTAATTGATTTACCTGGTTCTGATTCAGCTTTGGTAAGTCAAATCGATCAAGAAAATTGTCCATTTCATTTAGATTTTCAAATTTTGTAGCATACAGACTTTTGAAGTAAGTCCTAATGATTGTTTGGATTTCCTCAGTGTCTGTAGTTATGTCCCCCTTTTCGTTTCTGATTTTGTTGATTTGTATGGTGTCTGTTTGGCTAAGAGTTTGTCTATCTTGTTGATTTTCTCAAAGAACCAGCTCTTGGTTTCATTGATTCTTTGAATTGTTTTATTTGTTTCTAATTGATTGATTTCAGCCCTGAGTTTGATTATTTCCAGCCGTCTACTCCTTTTTTGGTGTGTCTGCTTCTTCAAGGGTTCTCAGGTGAGCCATTAAGTTGCTTGAATGAGCTGTCTCGAATTTCTTCTTGAAGGCACTTGGTGCTATGAACTTTCCTCTTAGCACTGCTTTTATTGTGTCCCACAAGTTTGGGTATGTTGTGCCTTCATTTTCATTGAATTCTAGGAAGACTTTAATTTCTTTATTTATTTCATCCCTGACCCCGCTGTCTTTTAGTAGCAAGTTGTTCCAATTTCCATGTTTATGTAGGGTTTTTGCTATTTCTGTTTTTGTTGAGGTCCAGCTTTATTCCATGGTGATCAGCTAGTATGCAACGGATTATTTCAATCTTCTTGTATCTGTTGAGCCTTGCTTTGTGACCCACTATATGGTCTATTTAGGAGAAGGTTCCATGAGGTGCTGAGAAGAAGGTAAATTCCTTTGTGTTTGGGTGTAAGGTTCTGTAAATGTCTGTTAGGTCCATTTGATCCATGACCTCTGTTAGAGACACTCTTTGTTTAATTTCTGTTTTGTTGACCTGTCCTTTGTTAAGATTGGGGTGTTGAAGTCTCCCACTATTAATGTGTGGGGATCTATATGTGGTTTAAGTTTTATCAATGTTTCTTTTACAAATGTGGGTGCTCTTGTATTTGGGGCATAGATGTTCAGAATTTTGATGTCTTCCTGGTGGAATTTCTCCTTGATGAGTGTGAAGTGTCCATCCCCATCTCTTTTGATTAATTTTGGTTGAAAATCTATTTTATCAGATATTAGAATGGCTACTCTTGCTTTCTTCTTGGGTCCATTTGCTTGAAAAGCTGGCTTCCAGCCCTTTATCCTTAGGTAATGTTTATCTTTGTGCCTTCGGTGTGTTTCTTGTATGCAACAGGTTGCTGGGTCTTGTTTATGCATCCATTCTGTTAGTCTGTGTCTTTTTATTGGAGAATTGAATCCATTGATGTTGAGAGAGATTAATGACCAGTGGCTGTTAGATCCTTTGATTTTTTTATGTTGGCTCTGGTCATAAGTTTGTGTGTTTGGTTGCTTATTGTTTTACCATAGTGAGGTTAATTATTTCCTGTGTTTCCTTGAAAGTAGTTAGTTTTCTTGGGTTGTATTTTCCCTTCTAGTGTCTTATGTAATGCTGGATTTGTGTGTAGGTATTGTTGAAATTTGCTTTTGTCATTGAATATCTTGTTTTCTCCGTCTATGAGGACTGAGAGTTTTGCTGGGTATAGTAGCCTAGGCTGACATCTGTGTTCTCTTAGGTTCTGCATGATATCCATCCAGGCCTTTCTGGCTTCCAAAGCCTCTGTTGAAAAGTCAGGTGTGATTCTAATAGTTTTGCCATTATATGTTACTTGGTCTTTTCCCCTTGCAGCTTTTAGTATCTTTTCTTTGTTCTGTATAGTTACAGTTTTGATTATTATGTGGCGGGAGGATTTTCTTTTCTGGTCTAATTTATTGGGTGTTCTGTAGGTCTCTTGTATTCTTATTGGCCTCTCCTTTAAGTTGGGGAAATTTTTTTTAATGATTTTGTTGAAAATATTTTCTGGGCCTTGGAGGAGGGAATCTTCTTTTTCCTCTATTCCTATTTTTCTTAGGTTCTGTCTTTTTATGTTGTCTTGGATTTCTTGGACGGTCTGTGTTAGGAATTTTTTTTTATTTAACATTTTCTTTGACAGATACATCTGTTTCTTCCATTGTATCTTCCACATCTGAGATTCTCTCTTCCAGCTCTTGTAGTCTGTTGGTTATGCTTACCTCTGTATTTCCTGGTTTTTTCCCTGAGTTCTTTCTCTCCACAATTTCTTCTATTTGTGGTTTTTTTTTTTTTAATTTTTTCACTTCTATCTTCAGGTCTTGAGCCATTTTGTTGATTTCTTTCACCTATCTGACTGTATTTTTCTGTTTTTCCTTCACCTGTTTGTTTGAAAAATCCTCTGTTTTATTTCTTTCAGTGATTAAGTATTTCCTCTCTAAAGGCCATAAACTGTTTGGCTGCAACTTCCTGTATTTATTTGAATATGGCCATAATCTGTTTTTCTTTATCTTCTTCTATTTCTTTATGAATGGCCATAATCTGTTCATTTTTATCTTCCTCTATTTCTTTACAGATGGCCATAAGCTGTTTGGGTTTATCTTCCTCTAGGTCTTTATGCATTTTATTTGTTTCCTCTGTTATTCTCTTCATGAGTATAGATGTTAGGTCATCTTCTTGAATTTCATTTATGCTGTGGTGTCCAGGGCTACTTGCCCCTGGATAACTGGGTTCTGGAGATGCCATATTGCTCTGTCTTTTTGTTGGTTGAGCTTTTTCGCTGGCCTCTACCCATTGGGCTATCATAGGTGTTTGGAGTTAGTTTCTGGTGGTTCTTGGAATCCTGTGGTGGAGAGAATTCCCTTGGCAGAAAGATGATTCTTCCTGAAGGAAGCCTCCTCAGCCTTTTGGGTTAGTCACTGTATGGCTGCTGTTTTTCAGGAGTTGCTCACTTCAGGCATAGAAACCTGAGTGGTAACTGTAGTCCTTGTTAGTTGAGAGGGCTCTCCTCTCACCCAGAGAAGTCCTGGAGACAGCTGCCCTGCTTCTGGGTTTCTTGCTGTAAATTTAGTGATCTGCTGCTGTAACCTGTGTGTCCCATGGTTTGGTCAGTTTTGTTAGGGGTAACTGGTTGCCCCTTGGAGCAGTATCTGGGGGTTGATCTCAGGGTTCCAGACTTTTGCAGGTCTGAGGTTGCGGCTCTGTGCCCCAGTACCCAAGTGGTAATCTGTGGTGGGTGTGTACCACTCTCCTGATAACAGCAGGTTATCTGGTGCACAGCAGGTCCCTGGGTTGGGCCAGTCTGCAGGACCTTTTCCAGGGATATACTGGGTGGCCTAAGTCCATTCCCTTTTCTTCATTCCCTGTAAAGATTTCTCCCGATAGTGACTCCAAGTCTCTGGTGCCCTGGGTCACACAGTTCTGTCTGTGAGGAATAGTTGTTACAAAAAGGTCTCTTGGCTGGCGGCACTCATGCCCGCCTGCTAGTCTGTGGGACCTTTCTCAGGTATATACAGGATGACCTAATTCAGGTCCCCATTTCCTTCCTTCCCTGTGGCATTTATTCCCGGCAGAGACTCCCAGTCTCTGTTGCACTCGGGCGCACAGCTCCGTCTGTGCCGGAGAGCTGGGTCTGCAGCCACTCTTCGTTCTGGCAGCTTGAGCCCAGTTCAGTGATGGCAGCTCGTACCCGCCAGTCTGTGAGACTTTTTCCAGGTAAAGACTGGGTGACCTGTGGCCAGTATCACTGCCTTCCTTCTCGTGACTGGGACTCCCAGTCTCTGGTGTTTTTGTGCCCACCGTTCAGCCTGGGAAGATGATCAGGACACACAGGTGTGTGGCTCTGGTCTGGTGACCAGAGCCTGTGGGACCTGGATTCTCTTCCAGGTTCTGGCTGGGTGACCTGAGAGTGGACCCGACTGATTCCCATGCTGTGGGGGTTTTCTCTCACCTGGAAAACACGATCACTGTTGTTTTAGGGCCCAGAGTTCAGTCTCTTGGTCATTGTATGGAAAATGTTGTCCTGCTACTCAGACGCAGTATTCTACTGGCACCGCCATCTTGTCCCCCTCCTATTGATTTTTAATTGATACCTATTTATCAATCATATGTATCATATTATATGGCTATCATATATATACATATAATTATGTATTATTGTAAAATATGTTATTCTTTACAAACACTTTTGGTTCAATAATTGCTCAAAAACAACTTTTTAAAGTCAAAAGTTTTAAGGAAAAGAAATGTATGTGTCACTTTGTCAGTTATGACATGAGCCTTAGAATGTTGATGTTACAGTGGTTTCTTCTCCGGACTACTACAGAATATTTACACTTCAGTGTTGATTTACAAACTTCTGTAGCCATTTTTGGTCAGCATCAGGAAAGAAAAGTGAATTTCATATCTAATGAATGTTTCTCTATTCCAGGCTCCACTGTAAAGATATTTTTAAATGACTATTATGATTCTCATGATAAACTAATGTTTTCAGGAAGTGTTCTGTCCTGATTTCTCTAGAACGTGTGAACTAATTCTTAACAGTTGGCTCACGAAAAGCCACTTCTGTTAGAAATAGGCAATACCATTACCCCAAAGAAGCAAAGTAATCATGTTAAAGAGCTATACAACAACTTTCTGGTTTCAAACATATATTTCTCAATAGTTTAACATTGATTCAACTAGATAAGAATAACTTTCCAGACATACTCATTTAATTTCAATTTCATTATGAAACTGAGTTGGCAATATTTTATAAAATACCTTTACATTATTGCTTTATGTTTTTGATGACAACTATTCACCGATGTCTCTCTTTGACTGTTCTATTCACAGGGATCTTTAATCCTACCAAAGTAAAAACTATGGATTCTCAGTACATATTCCTTGAATGATGTAACATGATTAAAGCATAGTAATAGTCACTTAATAAAATATGTACTTTAAATATTCAAGCTGTATGAGAAGGAACAGCAAACAAACCAGCAAAATAGTAGTCACTCCATTATTACAGGGAATACTTTTATTATGGGTCAGAGAGAAAAAATGTTCGAAGCACTTGGAAGAGTTCAGAGCAGAGAGAAAAAGAAGCAGACTTGATATGACCAAGACTGTCTGGAAGAGAATGGGGAATATTAAGAGAAAAGTAGAAATAGCTTAGACAGAGAAAACTGCTTTCATAAGTGCACAGGCTGAACCTAGCTCCCCTTATACATATGTAGCAGATGTGAAGTTTGGTCAACATTTGGGTCCCTTAACAATTGGACTGAGAGTTGTCTCTGACTCTGTTGCTTGCCCTTAGTTCCCTTTCCCCTAGCTGGGGGAAGGATGTGCTTAGTCCTTATGAGAGAGGATGTGCTTAGTCCTGCCTAATGTGATGTGTCAGGGTGGGTTGGAACACATAGGGAGCCTCTCTGAAGATAAAGAGGAAATGGGGGAGGGGAGAATGATGATGGGACTATGAGGAGAGAAGGGAGATGGCCTGTGATGAAGATGTAAAATAAATAAATCACTGTCACGAGCGCTTAATTATGCCAGAGGACTTTAACCAAGATGCCACTAGAGGGCGGCAGGGTATTGATAAAAGCCAAAGCCAGAATGATTATAGATACTGCTTTAATCACACAAATCACACAAATATCTAAGAATTGCTAGGCACATTATACATCTCATAGGAGATACAACATGACCGAAGGTATGGGCTCGGACCTCCGGTGTTTCAGTGTCTTGGTGGGCCTCTGAGCTTCTCAGCTCCCGCCAGGCCTCAGACACGTACAAAGCCACAGTTTCTTGGATGCCACCTTTCAGGGCCAGTTTGTTAAGGTGGTTTGGGATTGATCAACAGCCATGCAGGAATTGGCTGGTTATTGACGATCCTGTAGCCTCCTTACTTAAAAGTATGGCATATCGCAAGTTCGTGGCTTCAGTTTGCAGTTTTTATACCTTATTCCAGGGCATTGCTCAGCCTATCACTCTTTCACACACGCCAGCTGCTAATCAGCTGCCATTACCAAATTTCATTACCTAATGCCTTAAGGGTGCTACTTAGTTACTGTCACTAAGAGTGTTTCCTAATCTCACCCTGATTGCTGTCTTACAAGCTCTTAACTCCTTAAGGGTGTTACCTAGTCACTGTCGCTAAAAGTATCTCTTAATTTTACTCCTGACAGCTCTGCTGTCTTACAAGCTCATTACAATCAATTAGTGGAAAAAAGGATATTTCTAGAATATTTAGGAAACGAGTATAGTGCAGAGAGAGATGAGGATGTTTGGGAAGGGACAGGAATCTAGATGAGTGTTTTGAGATATATAACAAGTACATTTACTTCACCTTCAGGGAACCTGGAGGCCACCATCGATGTTGATGTCTTAATAGTAGCCACAGGTTAATAGAGAGCCTTAGGTCCCTTAGAGCAAGAAAAATGGTTATTTTGCTAGAAAAGAACTATTTCTGAAATTCCTGATGAAGTTTTTTGTATGTATGTTTGTTTGTTTTCTGCTTGTTTGTTTCTAATCACCAGAATTCCTTTGATGATGCATGTTGAGCATGTTTAAGACTGGCATATTTTGGATATTTGCACTCCCTGGGACCTAATTAGTTTCAGCTATTAGGAAATCCTGATTACTTTCTTCACACCTATTTATGTCCTTATTATATATCCAAGTATACTACATACTTTATTATAAAATTTACAGAGTATCATCCATGTTTCAGTTACAATTTTTATTTGCTTCTATGATTAGTTTATAGTATATTTTTATATTTTGCTTTATAATTATATAAAGTAAATGTTATTTACTCTATACTAATAAGCATGTATACTCCACTCTACTCTTCAAAACTATCTGACTTCTCTGTGAATGAAGCCTTCTGACTGTGTCTCAGTAGAGCAAATTCATCTTTAAAGTATGATTTTTGCATGTGTTAGACTTGAAGTTTCACAATCTTAATGATTTAGCATGCTGCCCTTTTTTACATGGACCATTAAAATATTAAAAGTATTAGGAATTGATAATCTTTAGAGATGAATATAAATTACATGATTTTTTACATTAATGTTATTTAATATTCTTTTATCTTTATTATAATTTATTCAAATTTTATTGTGGCTGTGGCCCCTCCCTAATCTCCTCTCAATCCCATCCTCCTTCCCTCTTCTCCACTTTTGCCCCTCACCTAGTCCACTGACAGGGAAGTTCCTCCTTCCCCTTCTATTTTACCCTAGCCTATCACGATGTTTTATACAAGTATTCCTCCTGTTGTTGCACACATATTCTTACAGTTATCTATCCTTCTCTCTAATATCTGTCTATCTATCATCTATATCATGTATCTTTTAGACACACACACACACAAATACATGTTTGTGAAAATCTATTACTGCTTCGAAACACATGTTTTAAACACATTGTTCAAAAACAATGTTTTAAAGTCAAAAGTTTGAAGGAAATAAAATGCATGTGTCACTTTGTCAGTTATGGGCCTGAGCCTTGGAATGTTGATGTCACAATGGATTCTCCCCTTGGCTATTACAGAATGTTTACACTTCAGTGGTTTATCTACAAACTGTTTTGGCCATTTTTAGTTAGCAGTAGGAAAGAAAAGGATAATTTTGTGCCCAATGAAAGTTTCTCCTTTCCAGGCTCCACTGTAAAGGTATTTTAAAATGACTATTGTGATTCTGATGATAGACTAATGGTTTCAGGTAGTGTTCTGTCTTGATTTCTCTAGAACATGTGAACTAATTCTTAACAGTTGCTTCATGAAAAGCCACTCCTGTTAGCAACAGTCAATACCATTCTTCCAAAGAAATAATGTTATCGTGTCAGAGAGGTATGCTTTGAACTATACAAGAGAATGATATCTGTGTATCTTTAAAACTCTCTGCCCAGGTTGTGAGAGTTTATTTTCTGTTTTATCTAGTTGTTTCATCCACTATGACAACAAATCTTTGTTGGAAACTGTTCAGATTTCAGCCCCAAATCCAACAATTATCTTATTTCAAACATATATTTCTCAATATTTTAACAATGATTCAGTTAGATAGGAATGACTTTCAAGACATACTCATTTAATTTCAATTTTATCATGAAACTGAGTTGGCAATATTGTATAAAACACATTTACATATTGCCTGATATGTTTGATGACCACCATTGGCCCATGTTTCTCTTTGACCCTTCCATTCACAGGGATCTTTCATCCTTTCCAAATAAAACTCTGGCCCCTTGAATATTCAAGGAATATTCAATATTCCTTGAAAGATGTAACATGATTTAAGCATAGTAATATTCATTTAATAGAATATATACTTTAAATATTCAAACTGTATGAGCAGAGACAGCAAATAAACCAGCAAAGTAGCAGCCACTCCATTATTACAGGTAATAATTTTATTATGGATGACAGAGGAAAAATGTTCAGAGGCACCTGGAAGAGTTCAACACCGAGAGAAAAAGAAGTAGACTTTTGAAATCTAGTACAGACTTTTCCTTCTGTCTCCAAGTACTGGGATCATAGCTATTTGCTACCATACCTGTCCCTATTGCCTTTTAAAATAGTCCAAGCACCTTGTTCTCTAGAGGGCAAAGAGGGAGAAAGAGAGACAGAGAATGAGAGAAAGAGAGAGAGAGAGAGAGAGAGAGCTCATGCATGTGCTCATGAATGTGCACTTGCATTGGAACTGTGTGAGTATATGCTTGTGGTGTGCATGTAATGGGAACATGCCACAGCATGCACAGAGGTCAAAAAACAGCCTCAGGTGTCAGTCCTTACCCTCCACCGTGTTTGAGACAAACCCTTCTGTTGTGTGTCACCATGTGACCAGATCTGGCCAGCCTGCCCACTGCAGGCTCTCCTTTTCCCACCTGCTGTCTCCCTGAAGGGTCAGTGGAACAACAGAGGCATCTGCTTTTGTCCCCAGTGTTCCTGGAAATTCTGGGTATCTCAGGCCATCTGGCTTGTACAGCAAGCGCTTTGATAACTAAATACATCTGAAGACTTGCGTCAGTTGTGACTTTGTTTCATGGTGTCCTTTCTCCTTTATCTCCTGTAAATTGAAAGTGAGATCTAGACTTTGATCTCACTAAAATACTAAATGTGTTTGGCAGGTGTGCTTCATAGCCGTGTTGATCATCTTCCAAGGTTTATCTGGGGTGATCCTGTAGCTTCCTGTTAGGCTGACTGTCTGACCTACTGACTGACTGACTTTCTTTTAAGGCAGAGTCTCACTCCATAGCCCAGGATACTCTGGAACTCACTGTGTAGATCAGGCTGGTTTTGAACTGCCAGAGTTTCTCTTGCCTGTCTCTTGAGTTCTGGGACTAAGGGTGTTTGCCACACACTTTCTCAGATTTGTTTTTATTTTAAAATTCATTGTATTGTGTGTTTCTGAGCTATTGAGTTCAGGTGAAGAGGATATCAGATCCCCTGGACCTGGAGTTATGGGCAGTTGTGAGTCACTCATGGTGGCCTTAACTCGGGTCCTCTGGAATAGCAGTGTGCACTGCTAACTTCTGAGCCATCTCTTCAGACCCCATTCTTCCTTCTTTCTGCAGTGGGGATTGAACTCAGGGCCTGCCACATTCTGCTACATCCTCAGTGCTTTCTGCCTTGATTACCCATTTAGTTCTTACAAGTGTGGATGACAAAATTAAGTCCTTTCTTTCAAGTTGCCATGTACTGTCCATGTTGCCTCCTTTTAGTATTGTTGGGTCATGTACTGTTGGGTCAGTACTGTTGCATCTCCACAGCCCCATCTGTAGTTCCAGATGTCTGTGTTGTGAAGGATGCTTCCCTCCTTGTAGTTAGTCCTGTATGAAGTGGCAGTTTGAGACTCAGTGTCCCCCTCCATCACAGTCTCTAACTTGTGGTTGAAGATTTCGTGGCTGACCCTTGAGAATAGATTCCACACTTGTGGCTGCTGTCCTAGTCATAGATACATGGTTAATTTTTGTACTGAGATAGGGTCTTCTCTCATAGGAGATGAGTGCTCATGCCCACATAGGTTGAGAACACAGATTGCATAACATCTGGGGCTTTTCCTTTCCTGTTGCTCATCACAGCTGGCTGATATTGAGAGCTATCAGAATGATGGCTCTGCATCAGTTTTTGCTGGAGCAAATCACCTGCCATGCCTGGAACAGGGATCACATCCATAAGTGTGCATTGCTGCTGATTCTTTGTGGGAGTGGTGCTGTGGCAAGCCTCCCTTAAGTACTCCACACCTTGCTTCCTTTTGAGACAAGGCCTCTCACGGAACTTGGAGCACTTTGTGCTTCTGGGCATCCTCCTGTCTCACCCCATCCCCCAAACCCAGTGCTGAGATTATAGATGTATGCTGCCACTTCAGCTTCTATAGGGATTGTGGGGATTAAGCTCAAGTCCTGTTTATATGGCAAGCACATTACCAAGTGAGCCATGCCCAGCCCATTTGTGCTTCTGTGTGTATGTCTGAGTAAATGTGCATGTGTGAGTGCATGAGTGTGTGTGAGTATATCTGAGTGTGTTTTTGTGTGTGTGCATGTGTGTGTGAGTATATCTGCATGTGTATGTTCAAGTATATCTCTGTGTACACACACACGCATATATATATGTGTGTGTGTGTTTGTGAGCAATATTTATTGAACCAAGGTCTTTCCACTGCTAGACAAATATTCTATCATAATACTTTTGATACATCTAACATGTAGGCATTTTTAGGATTCATATGAGAATTTTTTTTAAAAAAATCACCATTTTAAAGCATATCAATCAGTGGTTTTAGTGTATCCATTGAGTTATGAATAAGTCATTTTGTCTAATATTAAATTTCAGGTTGAGTTGGGCTTTCTTTGTTTTTTTATTTGTTTTTTGGGTTGTCCTGAAACTCACTCTGTAGACCAGGCAGGCCTTGCACTCAGAGATCTGCCATCCTCCCCAAAGACTGGGGTTAAAGGCATGTGCCACCATCACCTGACTCAGATTGAGCATTCTTAATATGAAAAAATCATACATTAAAATGCTCAAACATCCAAAAATTTTTGAGTACCAACCAATTTTGCATTTTAGCTAGTTGTAGTTATTCGTGCCTAAAATTTCAGCACTTGAAAAGCTGATACAGGAGTTCATCTTGGTAAATGGAATCTATCTAGGAAATTGTCCATTTCATTTCAATTTTCAAATTTTGTGGCATATAGGCTTTTGTTGTAAGACCTAATGATTGTTTGGATTTCCTCAGTGTCTGTTGTTATGTCCCCGTTTTTGTTTCTGATTTTGCTGATTTGGATTGTTTCGCTCCCCCTTTTAGTTAGTTTGGTTAAGGGTTTGTCTACTTGTTGATTTTCTCAAAGAACCAGCTCTTGGTTTCATTGATTCTTTGAATTGTTTCTAATCAATTGATTTCAGCTCTGAGTTTGATTATGTCCAATCATCCATTCCTCTTATGTGTGCCTGCTTCTTTTTTTCTCCTAGGGCCTTAAGTGTACCATTAAGTTGCCTGTATGAGATAGTTCAAACTTCTTTCTGGAGGCTATGAACATTCCTCTTAGCACTATTTTCATTGTGTCCCATAAGTTTGGGTAAGTTGTGCCTTCATTTTCACTGAATCTTAGGGAGTCTCTAATTGTTTTTTTTTTTTTTCATTTCTTCTCTGACCAAACTATCATTGAGTAGTGCTGGGGCCAGCCGGGCAGAGTCGAACGGTTCTTGAGTTGGGCGTGAGGATTAAAATTAATAAAATAAACACACAGCACACAGGAAACTTTTTAAAGGTCCAGACTCGACAGCCACGGCAAAAGGCAGACTGCTGCAGCAAGCAGCGTCAGCAGCAAGTCTCTCGTCTCTGCCTCCAACTCTGTCTCCAGCCTTCTCTGTCTCCAGCCTTCTTTTCTGTCTCCAGCCTTCTCTTCTGTCTCTAGCCTTCTCTTCTGTCTCCAGCCTTCTCTTCTGTCTCTAGCCTTCTCTTCTGTCTCCAGCCTTCTCCTCTGTCTCTAGCCTTCTCCTCTGTCTCTAGCCTTCTCCTCTGTCTCCAGCCTTCTCTTCTGTCCCCAGCCTTCTCCTGCCATAACTGTCGGCCTGTCTTTTTATTGTAGAGTTTCTGAGCCAGAGTAGAAACATCTCAGAATAGGTTAATTTGTACAAGGAGCTAGAGGAAGAGGTGTGACCCTCACAAGCTATCCCACCTGCTGTCACAAACAAAAGGAGATGGACTTGCAAGTTCTCTGCCATTAGTAAAGGCCTGCTAAAAACCATCTCTCCACCGAGATTTAAATATCAAAGCCGGCTGCTTGGAGTCACGGCTCCCGACAGAGTAGAGAGTTGTTTAGTTTCCATGTATGTGTAGGCTTTTTGTTATTTCTGTTGTTGAGATCTAGTTTTATGCCATCGTGTTCTGATAGGATACAAGGGATTACTTTGATCTCCTTGTGTCTGTTTAGGCTTGCGTTGTGCCCAACTACATGATCAATTTTTGAGAAGGTTCCATGAGTCTTAAAAGAAGATATATACTTGTGAGTTTGGGTGAAATGTTCTGTAGACATCTACTAAGTCCATTTGATTTAGGACCTCTGCAAGTGCCATTATTTCTCTACTAAGTTTCTGTCTATATGATCTGTCCCTTGGTGAAAGTGAAGTGTTGAAATCTCCCATTATTAAGGTGTTGGGATCAGTGTGTGAATTAAGGTTTAATAATGTTTCATTACATATTCAGGTGCTCTTGTATTTGTGGCATAGATGTTCAGAATTGTGATGTCCTCCTGGTGAATTTTTTCTCTGATGAGACTGAAGTGCCCCTACTCATCTTTGTTGATTAATTTTGGTTGAAAGTATATTTTATTAGATATTAGGATAGCTAACCTAGATTTTTTTCTGGGTCCATTTGATTGAAAGACATTTTTCCAGGCCTTCACTCTGAGGTAGTATTTATCTTTGTTGCAAAGGTATGTTTCTTGGATGCAGCAGAATGTTGGGTCCTGTGTGTGCAAACATTCTATTAGTCTGTGTCTTTTTATTGGAGAGTTGTGTTCATTGATGTTGATAGATAATAGTGACCAATGTATGTTAGTTCTTTTCATTGTGGAGTTGATGGTGTTATTGTGTTTCAATACTTGTTTTCTTTTAATTCTTTGTTGTGAAGTTATCTATATCTTGTGTTTTCTTCATTATACCTGATTTCCTTGGGTTCCCTAGCATCTTCTCTAGGGCTGGGTTGCTGTGTAGATATTGTTTAAGTTTAGTTTTTCATGAAATATTTTGTTTTCTCCATGTATGTTGAGTGAAAGCTTTGCTGGGTATAGTAGTCTAGGTTGGCATCCATGGTCTCTTAGAGTCTGTATGACATCTGCGCATGTCCTTCTGGCTTTCATAGTTTCTGTTGAGAAATCTGGTGTGATTCTGATAGGTCTACCTTTATATGTTACTTGGCCTTTTCCCTTTGTTGCTTTTAATATCTTTTATTTGGTCTGTAGATTTAGTGTTTGACTATGATGTGATGTGAGAAGTTTCTTTTCTGATCTAGTCTACTTGGTGTTCTGTAGGCCTCTTGTATGTTTATGGACATCTTTTTAAGTTGTGAAATTTTTCTTATATGGTTTTCTTAAAAATATTTTCTGGACCTTGAAAACTGGAATCTTCTTTTTCATCTATTCCCATTATTCTTAGATTTTGATTTTTCATGGCATCCTTGATTTCATGGATGTTTTGTGTTCAGAACTTTTCTGTTGATACTTTTTCTTTGAAAGATATATCAATTTCTGAAATTATATCTTCAGAGCCTGAGATTTTCTCTTCCATCACTTGTATTCTCTTGGTGATGCTTACCTTTGTGGTTCCTGATCTCTAAGTTCTCCAGCTCCAGAGTTTTCTGTTTGTGTTTTCCTTACTTGTTCTAATTCTGTTTTCATGTCTTGCACCACTCTCTCTCTCACCTTTTTTTCTCTCCTATCTAGTATTCGGGTGTGAAAGTGTAAAAGTGTAATTCTTAATCTCTTTATTCTTGGCTGTCCTGGACTTGCTGACATGAAACTCAAAGAGTCCTGACTGCCTCTGCTTTCTGGAATATTGGGATTACAAGCATGTGCCACTATGCCTGGGAACTATGGCTTTATAAAATGAATTGTGCAATGTTCCTTCTATTTCTATTTTGTGCAATAATTTCAAAAGTATTGGCATTAGCTCTTGTATTTGTTGTATTGTTCTCTTTGTTTCTATGTTTATAATTTCAACCCTTAGTTTGGTTATTTCTTGCCTTCCACTATTCAACCCTTCTTTTTGTTCTAGAGTATTCAGATGTCCTGCTAATTTACTAGTATAAGATTACCCCAGTTTCTTTTTTTTAATGTTGGCACTTAGTAATATAAAATTTCTCCTTATTATTACTTTTATTAGGTCCCATAAGTTTGATTATGCTGTGTGTAAATCTTTATTGAATTCTAGGAAGTCTTTTCTTTCTTTATTTCTGGTCTGACCAATTTTTCATTTAGTTGAGAGCTGTACAGTTACCATGACTTTGTAAGTTTGTTATTGTTGATACCCAGCTTTAATTTGTGGTGGCATGACAGGATGCAGGGAATTCAATTTTCTTGTATCTGTTCAGGTTTGTTTTGAGTATGTCTTTAATTTAAGTAAAAGTTTGAAGAGGTGCTGCGAAGAAGGTATGTGTCTCTGTGTGTGTTGTTGGGTGGGTGGATATAGCTGTGAAATGTTTTGTAAATATCTATTATGTTCATTTGGTTTATAGCACCTAAAAACTCCAGGGAGAGGGAGATTGAAAGGGAAAGAAAGAAGAGGCAGTTAATAGAGACAGAAAGAGAAGTTGCAGAAAGAGAAGTCAGATGAAGACAGACTGACACAGAGAACAAGAGGGAGGCAGAATATTAGAGCAGATTGCTAGAGTTAGTTTGAGGCCAAGCAGAGCAACTCAGAGGCCAAGAGAAGAGCCCAATTGAATGAGTCAGCTGGGAGAAGAGTTAGAGCCAGAGCAGCTGAGTTGAGCCAGCCAGCCCAGAGCTCAGAAAAGCAAGAAAGGTTATACAGCAGTAAATCTGAGAGGCTAAAAACATTCTAGTCATAGGTTAGATTGTATTAAAGGCTATAAGCTTCCAGGAGTATGCCTAGCTTAGCAGAAGAAGGTAGTAAACTTCTCAGACAACAACCAAGATAGGCAAAAAAGTTACCTTTACAGAAAGGTTCTATGCACAATACTCGATGAGAAAAGTAATATTCAGTCCCACCCAGATGGGAACTATGTAAGCTACAATAATAACCAGCCTGAAAGTTATGCCCACTGGTGCAATTGTGGCACAAATGTTATTGAAGAAACCCACCACTTTTAAAATTGGATTTTATGCCCACTCATAAGATGGAACCCATTCCTGATACTGTCATTGAGGGCATGAAACAGAGAGCAGATAACATATGAGCCCTAAAAGTAAACGTACTATTATTAACCTATTAAATTAATGTAGCAATAAAAAGATTCCTAATGACACATAGCTATATCTGTAAAATAGTGCATCACTCAACCTTCATCAGAGAAGCTTCTTCCCACAGTAGACAGTAATTAACAAGAAAACCTATGACTTGTCAACATGAAGAATGTTAGATACTTTGGAATTCTCTGCTCTCACTTTGGATGTCTATATCAGGATCTAACTGAGGAGGCATCCTCAGAGGCCTGTTCCTACATAGGAGCCAATTTCAGGTCAAAGGGCCCCCTTTAACAACCTCTTCCAGTTTTGACTAGGAACATTTTACATTTTCAGTCAGAGAAAAAAAAATGTATTTAGTTTTAGTTTTCCTCCTTAGCAGCAGTATAGCCAGTCCCTAATCCTACAGAAGGAATTCTGGGCTACCTCCCATATTTCTTTTCCTTTCAATCATCCTTCCTGGTCAATTGCCTGGTGACACAAGAGATAAAGAAAACAGGGATGTGTCATCTTGTCTCAGATCCTACCCTGCACACTGGAACCCTGCCAAAGCAGAAAGAGAGAGAGAGACATTGGCCCATATGTGCTCCGCTCCACTCTTCAAAACTTCCTGACTTCTCTGTGCATGAAACTTTCTGACTGTATCTCAGGAAAGCACATTCATCTTTAAAGTACACTATGATTTTTGCATGTGTTAGACTCTTAGGTTCACAGTCTTTTTTTTAATTTTTAATTTAATTTTATTTTTAATTACACTTTATTTACTTTGTGTCCCTCCTCTAGTTTCCTTCCTCCTCCCCTCCCAACTCCTCCCTTCCTCCCCCTTGTCCATGTATGACCCTTCCCAAGTCCACTGATAGGAGAGGTCTTCTTTTCCTTAATTCTGATCCTACTCTGTTAGGGCTCATCAGGAGTGGCTGCATTGTCGTCCTCTGTAGCCTGGTAAGGCTGCAGTTTTGTTTTTTTTTTTCTTTTTAGTTACATTTTGTTAACTCTGTGTCCCAGCTGTATCCCGCTCCCTCATTCCCTCCCCAACCCCAC
>NW_026592368.1:122408-188410 GCF_907164565.1 Psammomys obesus | reverse complement strand
ACATCAGAAGAAAACGAAAATAGGAAACAACCTCGGAACCCGCTACAGAGGGCCTCTGAAAGCCAGAAGAAAACAGGAAACAACCTTGAAACCTGCCACAGAGGGCCTCTGAAAGCTTCTGCAGTATAGACTGTCAAAGCAGATGCTGAGCCTGATGGCCAACTGATGGGCAGAGTGAATGGAATTTTATGTAAGAAGTGGGAAATAGTAAGAGCTGGAGGGAACGGGAACTCCACAAGCAGAGCAACAGAACAAGATAATTTGAACACAGGGAACTTCCCAGAGACTCATACTCCAACCAAGGACTATTCGTGGAGATGACCTGGAACCCCTGCACAGGTGTAGCCCATGGCAGTTCAGTGTCCAAGTGGGTTACATAGTAATGGGAAGAGGGACTGCCTCTGACATAATCTGATTGGCCTGCTCGTTGATCACGTCCCCCTGAGGGGGGAGCAGCCTTACCAGGCCACAGTAGAGGACAATGCAGCCACTTTTGATGAGAACTGATAGACTAAGATCAGAAAGAAGAGGAGAACCTCCCCTATCAGTGGACTTGGGGAGTGGCATGCATGCAGAAAGGGGACGGAGGGTGGGATCGGCAGGGGAGGAGGGAGGGGCTTATGGGGGGATACAAAATGAATAAAGTGTAATTAATAAAAAAATAATAATAAAAGATTAAAAAAATTAATAAACTAACACACAACACACAGGAGACTTTTTAAGAGGTTCCAGACTCGATGAGCCACAGCAGCCATGGCAGCAGCCTTAGCAGCAGCAGCCTTAGTTTTTTATTGCAGAGAGCTTTTAAGCCAGAGTAAAAACATCTCAGAACAAAGGGTTAAATTTCCACAAAGAGGTGAAGCAAGAGGTGTGATCTTCACAAGCTATCCCACCTACTGTTACAAACAAAAGGAGATGGACTTGCAAATTCTTCCCTGACTTCATTGAAGGCCTGATAAAAGCAGTCTTTCAGCTGAGATTTAAATATCAAAGCAGCTGCCAGAGCCACGGCTCCCAACAATCTTCCTATCAGAGACTTATATTAGGATTCATAACAGTAACAAAATTACAGTTATAAAGTAGCAATGAAATAATTGTATGGTTGGGTGTCTTACAACATGAACAACTGTATTAAAGTGTTAACCACTGATCTATATTTTACCAACTACACTTCTTCAAACATGAGTTTTCTCATGACTCTCAAGTTGATCACTTCTGAAAAAAAAAGCCTACTTCTCCAATGTATTCCCAATATTTCTTTTCCTTAGTGACCTCTTCTGATGACATTTTAAATATGCTTATAGCTCAATACAATCCTGCTTTGGAAATTGAGCCTGTGATTTAACACTATGCACCCTTTGAAATTTAGTATGGACATCAGTCTTATAATTATTCACTGAATACCTGTTCTGTTAGGTGTAGACCTATCCCAGGTGTAGACCTATCCCTATCCTATTTTAAGGGGTATCCATATTTACCTTTATGGAAGCCTGTGAGGAGTTCACCATGGAAGGAATATATTGAACCTTGCTATGCCAAGGCCCCATGAACCTCAGAAGAGGCAGGACAAGAAAAAAAATGACATCTCTCCTGTTCAATAATGTTTTTGTTGTGTCTAATAACCTATGAGTATGTGCATCATGCCTGCCTTAGTACTATGAGAAGCTACATTGTACAAAAATAAAAGTTTTATTTATGTTTTGCTTTATAATTACTTCATTATTTCCCCATTTTATTTCCTATTATATATCCTACCCTGTTCCCTTACTTGTTCCCTTTTAAAATCATAGCTTCTTTTTTAAATTAATTGTTGTTACACAAATATATGTATATTAAGATACATATATGTGTATGTGGATATATATACTCCAACTACATAAATATAATCACCTCAGTAATTATAATGTTAATTGTATATACATTTTCAGAACTGTCCATTTGGTATTAGATAGCCAATTGTTCTGCTCTTACTATGGGGGTGGTGATATTTCTCTTACTCTCAAAATTCCACAGCAGCACATACTTCTTAGAGTAGGGCTGAAGTTTAGTGGACTTTCTTCTGCATACACTTTCACTTTGTTATCACATATGTTTTAGTCATAATTTCAAAAATTAATTATTTAAACTGTGATTCTGCTGTTTGAATTGTGGAAAGAATAGCAACAAACATGAAAAGGAGATAGGTGTAGTAACACATGTCAGCAATTATAGCTATTTGGAAGCTGATTGATGAGTATTGAAAGTTTGTGGAATTTGCGGACTCTACTGTAAATATTTTTCTCAAACATATTTAAAATATGAAAGGGAAAAACACTGATTATATTGGTTGCTCAAAGGGGACTATATATGTAAGCCTCTGAGCTCATAACTTCCAAATTAGTATGAAGAGATGAGAAGCAGATACTATCCCTACACTCATCAGGGGAACTGCTGGTCCCAAGTAGGTCCTGCTTGGTGATCCTGCAAATGCTAAAGAATGCTGTGATTGAAACCTTATAGATATTTGCATTGTCACATATGAGCATGGAGGTGTTTTCTGGGACCATATCACATATAACCTCAGAGGCCATGATCATAGCAGTCATATTATTCTGAAAGGTATAAAATTGGTCCTGACCTCAAGTACATATTTAAAGGGGTATTTTTCATAAATATGTAAATGGATTTTTAGGACAGACATCAATAAAATAGTCTGTTCAGTTTGGAGGGTAAATTTTCCAGTTGTCATTGAGAAATATTCCTGAAGATCCATTTAATAAATTCTGATAAAAATGAAAGTTGCAGGAGAGAGTTCTTCTATACATTATAGAGACAACCAAATACATACATTTTTCTCTGAACCCTGGATAAAACTCTCAACCCTCAATATTTTTCTCTCTCTCTAGCCTCCCACCCTTTAAAATGATGACTTAGTGTCTGACCACTGCAGTCCTAAAATAAGTGAATGGCCCAGGTGTCTCTTCGAACTGTCCATCTATCTTGCATTCCTTCTCAGATCCCCTTTCAGTCTTGAGCTGAAAATCTTCATTTTATTTTATTTTTTTAATTTTTATTTTTTATATTAATTACAGTTTATTTACTTTATATCACAGCTCTAGCTCCCTCCCTAATTCCCTCCCAATCCCACCCTTCCTCTGTCACCTCCTCCCGTGCCCTTCTCTGAGTCCAATGGTAGAAGAGGACCTCCTCCCTTTCCATCTGACCCTAGGCTATCAGTTCTCATCAGAACTGGCTGCATTGTCCTCCTCTGTGGCCTGGCAAAGCTGCCCCCCTCAGGGGGAAGTGACCAAAGAGCCAGCCAATGAGTTCATGTCAGAGACAGTCCCTGCTCCCCTTAGTAGGGAACCCACTTAAATACTGAGCAGCCATGAGCTACATCTGAGCAGGGGTTCTAGGATATATCCATGAATGATCCTTGGTTGGAGTATCAGTGTCAGAAAAGACCCCTGTGCCCAGATTTTTTTTTGTTTTGTTGCTCTCCTTGTGGAGTTCCTGTCCCCTCCAGGTCTTACTATATCCCCCTTATTTCATAAGATTCCTTGCACTATGCCCAAAGTTTGGTTATGAGTCTCAGTATCTGCTTTGGTACATTGCTGGGTAGAGTCTTTCAGAGGCCCTCTGTGGTAGGCCACTGTCCTGTTTTCTCTTGTCTCCTTCTTCCAAAGCCCATCCCATTTGACTTTATGAATGAGGATTGAGCATATTCCCCACGTTCCTCCTTGCATAGTTTCCTTAGGTGTACAGATTTTAGTATAATTATCCTATATTATATGTCTAATATCCACTTATAAGTGAGTATATACTATGTGAGTCTTTCTGCTTCTGTGATATCTCACTCAGGATGATCTTTTCTAGTTCCTACCATTTGCCTGCAAATTTCATGATTTCCTTGTTTTTAATTGCTGAGTAGTATTCCATTGTGTAAATGTACCACAATTTTTGCATCCATTCCTTCACTGAGAAACATCTGGGTTGTTTCCAGCTTCTGGCTATTGCAAATAAAGTTACTATGAACATGGCTGAACAAATGTATTTGAGCATCCTTTGGATACTTAGAAGTGGTATAACTGGATCTCTAGTAAGCACTATTCCTAATTGTCTGAGAAAGTGCCAGATTGATTTTCAAAGTGGTTGTAAAAGTTTACATTCCCACCAGCAATGGAGTAGAATTCCTCTTTTTCACAACCTCTCCAGCATGTGTTATCACTTGAGTTTTTGATCTTAAGCATTATGATGGGTGTAAGGTGAAATCTCAGGGTTGTTTTGATTTGCATTTTCCTGGTGACTAAGGACACTGAGCATTTATTTAAGTGTTTCTGTGCCATTCAATATCCCTCTATTGAGAATTCTGTTTATCTCTGATTCTCAGTTTTTAATTAGGTTACTTGATTTGTTGCTGTTTAACTTTTGATGTTCTTTATCCATTCTGAATATTAGCCTTTTGTCAGATATAGGTTTGGTCAAAATCCTTTCCCAGTCTGTAGGCTGTCATTTTGTTCTGATGACAGTGTCCTTTGCTTTATAAAAGATTTTTCAGTCTCATGAGGTCTCATTTATTGTTGATCTTAGAGCCTGTGCTGTTGGTGTTCTGTTCAGGAAGTTGTCTCCTGTGCCAAGGAGTTCAAGGCTCTTCCCCACCTTTTCTTCTAACAGGTTTAGTGACTCTGGTTTTATATTGAAGTCTTTGATCCACTTCAATTTTGGTTTTGTGCACAGTGATGAGTATGGATCTATTTGCATTTTCCACATGTAGACATCCAGTTAGATAGCACCATTTGTTGAAGAATCTATCTGTTTTTCCATTGTATGGTTTTGGCATCTTTGTCAAAAATCAGGTGTCCATAATGCGTGGGATTATTTCTATGTCTTCTATTTGATTATGTTGATTAACCATTCTGTTTTTATGCCAGTACCATGCATTTTTTTTATTATTGTTGCTCTAAAGTATAGCTTGAGAACAGGTAAGGAGATACCTCCAGAAGATGTTTTATTGTAGTGGAGTGTTTTAGTGATTCTTGGTTTCTTGTTATTCCATATGAAGTTGAGAATTTTTCTTTCAAGGTCTGTAAATATTTGTGTTGGTAACTTGATGAGAATTGCATTGAATCTGTAGATTGCTTTTGGTAAGATGGCCATTTTTACTATGTTAATCCCACCAAGCCATGAGCATGGGATATTTTTCCACCTTCTGATATCTTCTTTTATTTCTTTCTTCAGAGACTGAAAGTTTTTTTTTCATATAAGTCTTTGACTTGCTTGGTTAGAGTTACACCAAAGTACTTCATGCCCTTTGTGGCTATTGTGAAGGATGTTGTTTTCCTAATTTCTTTCTCAGCCCATTTGTCTTTTGTATACAGGAGAGATGCTGATTGTTTTTGAGTTGATTTTGTATCCAGCCCCTTGGCTAAAAGTGTTTATCAGTTATAGGAGTTCTCTGGTAGAATTTTTGGTGTCACTCATGTATACTATCATATCATTTGCAAATAGTGATACCTTGACTTCTTCCTTTCTGAACAGAATCCCTTTGATCTCCTTTAATTGTCTTATTATCCTAGTAAGGACTTCAAGTACTATGTGAAAAAGCTATGGAGAGAGTGGGAAGCCTTGCCTTGTCCCTGATTTCAGTGGGATTGATTTAAGTTTCTCTCTGTTTAGTGTGATGTTGGCTATAGGCTTGCTGTATATTGCCTTTACTCTATGATAAGTGCCTTGTATCCCTTATCTCTATTTGACTTTATACATAAATGAATGTTGGATTTTATCAAATGCTTTTTCAGCATCTAAGGTGATTATCATGTGGTCTTTTTATCTCAGTTTGTTTATATGGTGTATTGCATTGATGGATTTCTGTATATTGAAACAGCCCTGCATATCTGGGATGAAGCCTAGTTGGTCATTGTGGATGATATCTTTGATTTGTACTTGGATTCAGTATGCAAGTATTTTATTGAGCACTTTTGTATCAATGTCCCATTTCTCCTTTTAATTATGTGAGCAAGTATGTACAAGCATATGAATTAAACCTGCTGAGTCCATTTATGTTGGTTCTGTGCATATGGTTTCAGCACTGAAGACGGTCCTCTGGATATGTAATTAGGGAGCTCATCTCTGACTCAGGCTAATTTCCCCACATGCAGGAGAGTTCCATTCATTAGTGACTAACAGGAGTCTGACCCTGAATTGATCTAGGCTGCCTTGGACAATAAACATTAGAAAACACAAACAAACACAATTAAATACCTTAGCAAATAATTGCTGGTGCCATGGATCTGAAATTCTGGAGCTGCAGGGAAGACTAGGGACATTGGCCTGGACCTGTCTTTGTTCTGAGGCCACTCACAATACCACTGACCATTCTCTTGTTGGGTGACTTTGAAATCTTGAAATTCCTACCTCTCTTTCTATGCACCATAATTACTGGCATGTGTCACCATACCTCGCTGAGGTGGCTTCAACTTCATTTAGTGATGTAATAGAATGATGGTTTGAGTAAGATGATCAGTTAGACTTAACTATATTAAAAAACCACTTATCTGTGTGATCCTGGGTTTCTCTCTCTGTAAAATAAGGATATAACTCTGACCTAGATTTTAGATGAATTATAACAGACTCACTGATAAAAGGAAAACAGTATTGCTCATAGATGGAAGACAGTGGACCTTAGCCAGGAGGGTTGCACTTATTGGGAGCCTTCTTCTATTACTGGAGTTAGGACCAGAGCCCATGTCCTGGGTACCCTAACCAGCCACACTCAGCATCAATAAGACAATTAAAAGAACTGAATTATCAAGCTGTGACATGTCTATTTTTAATGATGGCACTCTGGAGACAAGCTGGGTAGATCTGGGATATATACTGAGTTCCAGGAATGCCAGAGATATATCGTGGGACATCTCAATTGTGGGGCTATTCCTTAAAATAAAAAAGAGAGAAAACAATGACAAAAAGCAAATTAATGAAAAAGTATCAACATATTTATTCAGTAATTTTGACCAGTGATGAAGTTATAAGGTAATTAATTCATCCATGAGGTCTTAACAGTTTTAGACAGATGGCAAGGAACACACAAATAAGTAATATAACCGAGCCATATAATAAAATTGTGCAACCCTTAAATCCCTTTCATTATCAGCATATTCATCTCCTGCAAGGTATTCAGACATTGAGTTAATGTTTATTTAGCAGAGAATTTCTCATCTGAAGGAATCAGCCTTTTCACAGAATGAAATTCGAGGGGCAATTAGAATTTCATGGAGTCCACGGTTTCACAAGATGTTTGCCTAAGGTGGGAATATAAATGTGTCTTTAGAATATCCTTATTCCTACCAGGCAGGCAGGTTAAAGGGATGAAAGAGTGGGGACTGAGGAGTTTTAAGATCCAATTGGATTTTTTTTTACATACAGCTTTTTCACTTGCTTGGTTAGGATTACACCAAGTTACTTTATGTTATTTGTGGCTGAAGGGTGTTGTTTCCCTAATTTATTACTCAGCCCTTTTGTCTTTTGTATATAGGAGGGCTGTTTTTGTTTTTGTTTTTGAGTTAATTTTGTATCCAGCCAATTTTCTGAAGGTGTTTATCAGCTGAAGGAGTTCTCTGGCAGGCAAATGGTGGGAACTAGAAAAGATCATCTTGAGTGAGGTAACTAGAAGCAGAAAGACACATATGGTATATACTCACTTATAAGTGGTTATTAGACATATAATAGAGGATAAACATACTGAGATCTATACTCCTAGAGTATAAAACAGGGAAGAACCTACGGAAGATGGTCAATCCTCATTCAAAAGGGAAAACATGGTTGACATGGGAAGCAGGAGAAGACAAGGAACATGACAGGAGCCTTCCACAGAAAGCCTCTGAATGACTCCACTGATTGAGGTATTGAAGCAGAGGCTGAGACTCATACCCAAACTTTGGGGAGAGAGCATGGAATTTCATGAAAGTAGTGGGAGATAGAAAGACCTGGAGGGGACAGGAGCTCCAAAAAGAGACCAACAAAGCCAAAAAACTAGGCCCTGAGGCCCCTGCAGAGACTGATACCACAACCAAGGACCATGCATGGAGAGGACCTAAAACTCCTGCTCAGATGTAGCCCAAAGACTCACACACACACACATACACACACACACAAAGAGAGAGAGAGAGAGAGAGAGAGAGAGAGAGAGAGAGAGAGAGATTTATTCTTTAAGAGGTAAGACACTCCAGGTAGGTTCTGAAAAGCTTCTCTCTAAGCTTCTCTTCATTTAGTTTTTCTTACTTCACACAATCACATACATACATACATTCATGAGTGCATACATACATACATGTTCACATACTGGGTGGATGGAGCAAACTCCAGAGAACAACTTTCAAACCATCTTACATATATACAACTTGGTATATGGAAGAAACTCCAAAGAGTAAGTTCCAAACCCCCTTACATACATACATATTGGTGGATGGAACAAACTCCAAGAAGTGAGGTCGAAACTACCCTACACACATACACCTTGGTGGAGGGAACAAGACCCAAAAGCCAGTTCAAACCACACTTTTATTCTTTTTCCACTGCTTATCTATCCCAGCAAGATCTTTCAAGCAGTACTAAACAATGTGGTTACACTCTACCTTTAAGTGAATGATTACAATGAATATATGCAAAAACCCCTTACATATTCTCCAATACCTTCACATGATCAAATGTTTTACATATTGTGGGTAAAAAACAAATATGAAAATAATTATTCCCAAGACCCCATATACACTTGTAATTAACCAACTTGTGATCAGTTAATAAGATGAGCAAGCAACATAACTTCTCAGCCAGCAAGCTGAAATTTGGGGTAATCAAGAAGCAATTATATAAAAAGTAATCTTATAAAAGTCTTAAAAGGATCACAAATCTAAACTTTTATGCATATAAAACAATCAGCTGCCTCTACATTAAATCTTGAAGGGGTGTTCATTGCTCATTAATAACTTTTATTAAATCATATCAAGAGCCTGAGGGGAAAAAACAAACATAAGGAAATCAATTGTTGTCTCAGTTACAGGCCCAGCTGGACTGTCCATTCAGCAAGTGCTAACTTGGGCTTTTGTTTCTGCTCATCAACCTTAGAGTCCTTGGCTTTAGTATTAAGAGTGTACTTTTCTTAACTTCACATGGTTTTCTAACATTATTTACATCAGACCCATTAGCAAAAACATCTTACCTGACCTTGCTAAACAATCTACAAGTTGATATGGGGAAGGGAGGTTAGCCCAGACACCCTGGGCAGGAAAAATTTAGGGTAGAGAATGGAAGATGCCAGCCAAGAGAACCATATTATGCTTTGTAAGGACTGAGGGATTTCTGGGAGAAGACTGGCAGCTAGTTATGTTTTAATATGTTAAATAGACACCTCTCCCATTTGTCCCAGGTTTGAAACCTAGTTCCCAATGACATCACTACAATGTAGAGGATGAAAATGCTGCATTACCCCTTCTGTCTCCTAGCACTTGAACGTGATGAAGAATCTGATAAATGGCTGGTGAAGGATTAAATGGATTTCTACTCCTCTGAGTGGACTTTCCACATTCCTTCTTATTTTCATAGTTATCACAGTTCTCTTGATGTGAGTAAATGTAACAATAGGCTTTGTTGAAACCAGATTATATTAGGAAAAAATCCATAATTTGAGATATAGTCTACCTTTTTGGAATTAGAGACAGGATACGTCTTTATAGCCATGGCTGTTTTAGAACTCAATCTGTGGCACACACCTGTAATCCCAGCATTTAGGAAGAGGCAGGCAGATGTCCATGAATTTAAGGCCAGCCTGGTCTATAAAGTGACTACAACACAGCCAAGGATACACAAGAAAACTCTTTCTGATAAACAAACAAAAGAACTCACTCTGTGGAACAAGCTAGCCTCAATCTCCAAAAGATTATCCTGCCACTGACTCCCAGGTCTGGGATGACAGGGATGAACTTGTGAGCCAACCTGAGGTATGTTTTTAAAATGAACTATCCTTGAATCAAGTAATGAAAAATAAAATAAGATATACAAAGGAACAGTTATTCCTTTAATGAACAGTAATAATTCTTCAAATTCTACAGTTAGTTACACTTGCAAATAATTTCTTATGTTGTCAATAACTGGGTTCTTTCTTTAGCTTTGTTAATTTCATCCATTTAAAGATGTTTGTGTTTTTCTGCATACACCTATGCCATGGTATGTATGTGCCAGTGAGAAGACAACTATTGCTGATAACTATCTACTTACCCTATGTGAGTTTTATACCTGAAACCCAAAGAGTGTTTCAGCCAGTGAATACACTGTTCCTTTTCAGGTTTAAAAATTATTTATGTATGTGCTGGTATATGAATTTGCATACACAACAGCCCACATATAGAAATACTGTAGGATTATATAGAAAATTCTGTAGGAGTAATATGGGCCACACAGAGATTGAGCCTAAATTATCATGTGTACATTACACACACATACATTCTCTTTTGAAATAAACCTCATTCTGTTACATTATCTAGCACCTCGATAATTCTCTAAGAGAGTACTACTTCTAGGTGATGTGCCATATAATAAGTATTGGGAACATAAAGAAGCATGGAACTTCAAACAATATGTACATACATACACACACATGCACACATACATACATACTATTAAGCATTTTAACATTAACGTGGGTAAAAATATGTTGATAAAACAGAAGACATTAGGGGAATATCTTTCACCCTTGGACGTCTACTCAGAAGGCTGGCACATGAAAACCAAGACTTCAAATGTAGCTTTGACTAATTACTGACATCCAAGCACAGCTTGAAAACAAATACCTTAAGGAATTTGTGAAAACATGGAAAACATAACCACCATGCTTTCTCCTACACTGCCTGATGTAAATAAGCAATGGGCCATGTAGAAAATGGGAATCCCATTCTATACACTGCAGCAAAAAAATACCTATCACCAACTGAAAATGCATTGAGAAGATGAACAGAAGCCACAGAAAGAATATCAGAACGACCTAATAAACTTCTGTGAATGGATTTACTACACATGCAGCAAACTTCAATACCTACTCCAATGTTTCAAAATACTGATCACAACCAGTTGTTTATCTCCTCCATTACATTTAAGTGAACATGGTATATAATTTACTTTCTCCAAGGCTATAATAAAAGATTAAAAAGAGTTTTTCTTGAAATATACTTATTATGTCCAAAGTCATCAACTCTTTTACAAAAATAGGGTTGATCTTTTCTATGAAGTAATTTCCACTTCTTGACATCAAGATTATATACAACATATTTAAGATGTTTAAAGAACTAGAGAAGTGGCTGTGCAGTTAAGACAAGTCCATTCCCAGGACCTAGGTAAGGTTTTTGACAACTTCCTGTAATTCCTGGTACATGAAGATAAAAGGGTCTGTTCTTCCTGGAAACCAGAATGGACAGGCACATAAACATGCAAAGACACACCAACCTCACATAATGGAAATGAAAACAAATTCTTAAACAAATATATGTTTACTCATGAATGTTTTACTTGTGTAAGCATTCTTTCCTTTAACTCAGGTGTTGAGGCAACTAAAGGCTTATCTACAGAGTTTTTCTTCATTAGGAATTCCTTCACATAAGAGCAATCACACATGTAGACTTGAAGTCAGAGAAGTGAATCCTTCTCAGTTGGTTGTATCATTTGTGAATGTTTAGGAAATGCAGCCCTGCTGGATGAAGTATGTTACTTGATAGTTTTCAACAGCATCTGGAGTTTCCACTCTCTGCTTCATGCTGCAGGTTGAGGATGTGAGTTCCAAGCTTCCTACTTTAGCTGCAATGTATGACACTTGTGATGCCCATTTTATAGTGACCCCAAATTAAACATATTTGGAAGTTGCCTTAGACATTGTGTTTTGTCACAGAAAAGGCACTAATACACACCCATAAATTTTACAACTGTATGATTTATTTCATTTAATTGAAGATAATTTTGAAATTTAAAAGGGTAGGCCTTTTGTACATATTGAGCTTGCAATTAAAAACAAAAGGATGGATATCATAATGCTTGAATAGATTATTGACACCTGTTAGAACTTTCCCCCAAATAGGGTCAAAGACCCTAACAAATTAGTTCTTTCAGGTTCTCAAAGACTACTGTGATATGCAAAGGCTTTAAAAGGTTGCTTGCACTGTAAAGCTTTTATTCTTCTATAACCGTATCATGAAGCGCAAAACTTTACCATACTGACCACATTCATGGGGTTTCTCTGCAGCATGACTTTTTCTCAGGATTTCAAAGACAACTACATGAAAAGGCTTTATCACATTGCTTATTCATAGGGTTTCACTGCAGTATGTGTTCTTTTATGTAGTTGGAGATGTTAAGAAAAGGTTTTATCACATTGATCACATGTGTAAGGTTTCTCTCTACTACCTGTTCTTTCCTATATTTGAAGGTGACTGTGACATGCAAAACACGCAAAAGAAATTTGTGCTAAGTATTGCCATTTAGACATCAGCTTCCATTGAATTATAGGGTGAACCTAAGTTTATCATCACTAGGAAAGCTAGACTTCCCAATGGCTGACCAGCTTCTATTATTCATCTTTTGTTCCCCCAAACCTGACTGTTCCATATGACGGCTTCTGTTCCTCTAACATAATGACTGTCCCAAACCACAGCTTCTTTTCCCTTAAACATAACACCTCTTCCTAACCACAAAAGAATAGACATGATTGTAAAACCTACATTTTACATCAAGTGACTTCCTCAATGACATAAACAAATCCCGTATCCCTAAACCCTGATTGATAAAAATTTAGTTGTAAAACAGCACAGACGTTTATGATTGTCAAGCTCAGAATCTCTTTAACTTTCTGGCTCACAGTTCAGCTCCCAAGAATGTTATGTGGCCCTCATCAATCAGTAGTGCCTGGATGAAAATAATTTTATTTCCATTGACCTAGTGTTTGAGGTGTAGTGGATTCAGTGAACCAAGAAGCATAAAAGCCTTACCACATTACTTATGTACACAGAATTTCTCTCCAGTATGAAACTTTTCTGACAATGAAGACTACAGTTATGTGCAAAGGCCTCACATTTTAACAGATTCATAAGGTTTCTCTCCACAAATTCTTTCATTACAATGAAGATTTTACTAATGTAGACTAATTTCACTACGTTAAATACACTCATAGTCTTTCTGCCCAGTATGAATTCTTTCATGACTTTGAAGATGATTCTTAAGAGCGTAAGTTTTACCACATTGGATGCATTCATAAAGTTTCTCTCCAATGTGAGTTCTTTTATGTAGTAGGAAATGACGCTTTTGTGCAAAGGCTTTTCCACGTTGGATATATTCATAAGGTTTCTCTCCAGTGTGAGTTCTTTTATGTCGTAGGAGATGACTGCTCTGTGCAAAGGCTTTACCACATTGGTTACATTCATAAGGTTTCTCTCCAGTGTGAGTTCTTTTATGTCGTAGATGACTGTTCCTTGTAAAAGCTTTACCACATTGGTTACATTCATAAGGTTTCTCTCCAGTCTGAGTCCTTTTATGTAGTAGATGACTCTTCCTTGTAAAGTCTTTTCCATCTAGGATGCATTCATAAGGTTTCTCTCCAGTGTGTGTCCTTTTATGTTTTAGGAGAGTGCTATTATACGCAAAGGCTTTACCACACTGGTTACATTCATAAGGTTTCTCTCCAGTGTGAGTTCTTTTATGTAGTAGAAGATCACTGTTACGTGCAAAGGCTTTACCACATTCGTTACATTCATAAGGTTTTTCTCCAGTGTGAATTCTTTTATGAATTAGGAGATTACTGTTATGTGCAAAGGCTTTACCACATTGGCTACATTTATAAGGTTTCTCTCCAGTGTGTGTTCTTCTATGTATTAGAAGATTACTGTTCTGTGCAAAGGCTTTACCACATTGGTTACATTCATAAGGTTTCTCTCTACTGTGTGTTCTTTTATGTCTTAAAAGATGACTGTTGTGTGCAAAGGCTTTACCACATCGGTGACATTCATAAGGTTTCTCTCCAGTGTGAGTACTTTTATGTCTTAGGAGATGGCAGTTCCATGTAAAGGCTTTACCACATTGCTTACATTCATAAGGTTTTTCTCCAGTAAGGGTTCTTTTGTGTATTAGGAGACAACTGTTCCTTGCAAAGGCTTTAGTACATTTGTGGGATTTCTGTCTAACATGAATTCTTTCATACATTTGAAGTTCACTATTATATGCACAGGCTTTACCATATTGGTTACATTCATAGAGATCCTCACTGGTATGCATTCTTTTATACGTGTGAGGACTACTCTGATGTGCAAAGACTTCAGAGGGCTTCTCTCCAAAATGACTGTTTTCATACCTGCAAAGATAATTTGCACATATGAGTTTTACCACACTCATTACATTGATTAATCTTTATCTGTGTCAATTAATTTTATACTTTGGTATAAAAGTAAAGTGGAATTACATCTTGAGGTTTCATCACTATTTTTACATTCATGGTGTTCTCCTTATCTCTGGGTTTTGTATATTTAGAAATATTTTTGATTCTGAAAATATTTGTTACCTGGCTCACATTTCTACTGTGCTTTTTTCTATAAGTTGTTTTACCACATATTTGTAGAAAACTGCAAGACCTTGGGGCTTTAACACATTGACTGGATTAATAAATTTCCCTGTACTGTGTGCCATGCTATTTTTTTGCAAAGATGACTGGAAAAACAGAGAATTTATATATTCCTAAAACTTATATTTTCTGCAATGTGATTTTGTGAGTATTCCTAATAAAGTTGAATAACCAATGAATTGATGTTGGTGTATATTGTGTGAAAATTGTGTCAGTATATGTGAATATTGATTGCTGAGCCTGTAGAGAGCTAAGTGCTGGACAGATTTCAGTATTGTTCTTTCTACGGCCCATCACCTGTCCAATATTTTGTAAACATTTGTCCTTCCTTACTTATCTATTGGAAATAATAAAGAGCTGACAACTGATAGCAGGGCACAAAGTGGAGGACAGAACTTCTGAGTGAGAGAGGATTGCTGAGAAGAAGAAAGCAAAAGACAGGGGAATCACCAGCAGGACACTGAGGTTAACAGATGGACACAAACATGAACAAAGAGGTAGAGCTAGCCATGCAGCAGGACACCATGCTAGGTTTATTTGGGTTAAGGGGAAAAAAAGGGTTCAGAATCTACCCAGCTAAATTGCCTAAGCTTTAAAATATTAAAATAACTCTGTCATTATTTGTACTGCTGGCAATTCTGAAAATCCCATATAAATCATAACAGGATCACATTTTAAAAATCTACTCAAAATGGGGACTATTATACCATTTAGTTGTTCTGGGAGGTTCACTGCTTCTTTCAATATCCCTATGCTGACATGGTTAGTATTCATTGTAACATGATATACCCATTAAAAAAGAATAATAAATGACATGGTTTCATGTATTCACACATTTGATTTTTGTTCATCATAGACATGTGCTATATGGATTGTGGTTTTTCCACAACAACATTCTTGACTCTAAAAACTGCCTTTGTCACAAAACTGAGCAACATTACTACAAGTTTACAAGTAACTCCAGTTTTACTATGGACTACTTGATTAGTATAATATTTTGAACATACTTTCATCACCTATTTACTGTGAATACCTTTGGCAATACCTGAGTTGTAGGAGAGTAAACAAATTGCAGTTCTACCACATAGCTCTAATGTGGCTATGATTTAAACGTTCACCTTGGGTAAAGTATGATTTCCTTGCATTCTTTCTTAGGGGAGCGCCTGGCAAACACACATCAAATAACTAACATGAAAGTATATGGTTTGGTAACAAGTTAGTAATCATCAATAAATATACCTAAAGCTGTTCATTTACACTGTCCCTTTTCTTTCAAATTTCCAAGACATAAAATTTTCTCAGAACCATATTCATTTCAGCTTACACATGAAAATTACCATCCATGTCTTCTAGAACTTTGACAATGCTCTTCAATATTATGATCTTCCCAATTGTAGCCTAAAATACAGCCAGAAAATGTATGATTTATTATCAGAAATAAGGCAAAATTTAGGTCATGATCTATGATAAATCAAAGAACCATGCACTTTCTTCTTCCTCGTGCTCAAGTGAAATTACAGAAGCACATAATGAATAATAAATAGTTTCCCCATATTTTAAAAAGTAAAGAAAATTCACACCATACCTATAGCAGTGAGGTTCCTGTAGGTCTCCAGCATCACATCTTTGTAGAGACTCCTCTGGGAAGGATCCAGCAAAGCCCATTCTTCTCGAGTAAATTTCACATGCACATCATTGTAGGTCAATGCATTCTAAAATATTCACACATGTACAACAGGAAGCATGAAACTGACGATGTATACTGGAAATATATACTTCATTTACAATATTTTCACAGAATTCTGGTGTTTCTTCTACTTGTTTTCTGACACATGTTCTAATGTAATCATGAACTCTTTTAAGGAGGAAACTGAATTGTGAGGTGTACCTCTCTAATTTCTGCATACTTTCAGGAGGATATAGCCTTGCAAGAGAAATGTCAATTCACAGACATAAAGAGAGAGAGGAAACAGTTTAATAGTACTGAGCCCACATCAGAGAAACAGTATGAACAATTCCTAACTATAATAACAATGGGCAAGCTGGGTGTACTTTCTCATGCCTTTTATTCCAAAAACACTCAGGAGACAGGCGCAACTGTATTTCATAGAGCTGGATGTTAGCCTGGTGTATACAATAAGTATACAATAAGTCAGGGGCATACAATAAGAACCTGAATATTCTGCAAAAATTAATCAACCAAATAAAAAGATAGAGACACCTCTGTGAACACTACACCAACAGCTCAGACAATAAGATCAACAATTAACAAAAGGGACACATGAAAATGAAAAATGTCTGGAAGATAAAAAAAAAAAAACTCTATCAATAGAACAAATGGCAACACATGGACTGGGAGAGGACCTTCACCAACTCTGACTGAAGGATGATATCCAAAATACAGAATTGAAGAAATTAGATACCAACAAATCAAATAACCAAATTAAATAATGGAATACAGAGCTAAACAGACAACTCGCCACAGAGGAAGTGCTAATGGCTGAGATGCACTGAAAGAAATGTTTGTTGTCCTTAGTCATTCAGGAAATGCAAATCAAAAGGACTCTGCATTTCAAGCTTACATTTGTCAGAATGACTCAGATTATGCCTCAAGTGATAGCACATGGTGGTGAGGATGTGGAGTAAGGAGAAAAGACCTCCAGTGCTGGTGAGAATGAAAACTTGAACAACCCCTTTGGAAATCCATCTAGACGCTTCTCAAAAAATTTAGAATAGACCTATGTCAATACCTATATACCTCAATAGCTACACTATGCCAGGGAGTATACCCAAAAGATCCTCTACCATACCACAAGGACACTTGTTCAACTATGTTCACAGCAGATTTATTTGAAATAAACAGAAACTGGAAACAACCTAGATGTTCTTCTGTTGAAGAAATGATAAAGGAAATGTGATAGTTACACAATGGAATACCAATTAGCTATTAATAACAAAGACTTTTATTAAAAGTCTTTGCAAAGAGGATGGATGGAACTAGAAAAGATTTTTCTAATTGAGATAACCCAGACCCCAAAAGACCCACATGGTACCTACTCACTTATAAGTGGAAATTAACCATAAATTACAGAATAACCATGGAACAATCCACATACCCAGAGAGTGAAGGAGAGCAAAGGGAGGATGTTGAAAACTCACTCAGAAGAAAAAATAAGATAGGTATCTGTCTTAAATGGAGGGAAGGGATAGGGTAGAAGAGGGAGTGGATAGGGTAATGGGGATGGACATCAGGTATAGGGAGAGTACAGGCAAGGAGCAAATGAAAAAAGAATATAATCAGGGTGGGTGAGTTTCTAGGTCATAGGAGGCCCCTGGCAGTATATGGGTGTGGCCCTAGATGAGAAGCCATAGCAGCATGGGTTAAGGAACCTGAAGTTGCCAAATGAGAAATATAATATTCTCTGTTAAATCTCAAAATTCAAGATGACGATGAAGATCAAGTGAAGAACAGTTTTGATATGTACAAATACCTACATTTCAGGTTCATCAGCCAATAATATAAAAACAATACAAAACTTACAAAGACAACCATGTGGGCCCACAACTAATACTAGCACTCTAGATTTATATTCAGGTGGATCTCTAAGTCTGAGTCCTGCCTGATTTACATACCTACTTATAGGACACACAAGACAACAGAGAGAACCTTTTTCTCCAAAAACAAAAACAACAAAATTAACAATATAAAACAGTAGAGCCAATAGCACCTAAGAAAACAGAAGCAGTAATTAAAAGTCTGCCAAACACACACACACAAGCACACACACACACACACAGCCCTGGGCTAGATGGTTTTGCATAGAATCATTTTCAAACAAGAGTTCATACCAATACTCATTAAAGTATTCCACAAAATACAAACAGAAGGAACACTGCCAAACTTATTCTGATGGCACAGTCGCCCTGATACACAAACCAAACAAAGAAAGAGAATTTCAGACCAATCTCACTTATGAACAGACACAAATATACTCAATAATACTCGCAAACCAAATCCAAAAACACATCAAAGATATACACAATGAACACATTGGCTTCATCTCAGGGATACCAGGATGGTTCAACATATGAAAATTCATCAATGTAATCCACCATATAAACAAACTAAAAGAACAAAATTACATGATCATCTCAGATGAGAAAAAGCCTTTCACAAAATCCAACACCCCTTCATGTTACAAGACTTGGAGAAATCAGGCATACAAGGAATCAGGCACATACTTAACATAATAAAGGCAGTACAAAGCAAGCTGAGAGCCAGCATCAAATTATTTGGAGAGAAACTTAAATTCCACCCATATCAGTTAAAGGACAAGGATGCCTACCATCTCTATATCTCTTCAATATACTACTTAAGTCCTAGCTAGAACAATAACAAAACTGAAGGTGATCAAGAAGATACAAATTGGAAAGGAAGAAGTCAAAGTTTCACTATTCGCAGATGATATCCTAGTATACATAAATGACCCAAGAAATTCTACCAGAGCATTCCTACAGTTGATATACACTTTCCACAAAGTGGCTGGGAACACAATTAACCAAAAGATTCATTAGCCCTTCTGTATACAAATGAAAAATGGGTTGAGAATGAAATTTGGGAAACAACACCCTGAATAGTAGCCACAAACAATATAAAATGTTTTGTTGTAACTCTAAGCAAGCAAGTGAAAGACCGCTATGACCAGAATTTCATGTCTTTCAAGAAAGAAACCAAAGAAGATATCAGAACATGGAAAGATCTCTCCAAAAATCACAGATATGTAGTAAAACAATATTCCTAACAAATACAATATACAGATTCAATCCATTTCCCACAACATTCCAACACAATTCTTTACAGACCTTGAAAGAGCAAACATAAACTTCATATGGAAAAATAAAACACCCTTGAGAGAAGACCAATTCTGTACAATTGAAATAAGGGCACAGAAATAAACCCACACTCCTACTGGAACTTTACTTTCAACAAAGACAAAACCATACAATAGAAAAAATGACAGCATCTTCAACAAATGGTTCTGCAAATAGATTCCTTTATATCACACTGCAGAAACTGAAGTCCAAGTGGATCAAAGACCTTGACATAAAAACAGAGATTCTAAATCATTTAGAAGACAAGGTGGAGAAAAGTCTGGAACTCATTAACATAGGAGACAATAAAACAACAGCAGCACAGGCTCTGAGATCAACAATTAATAAATGGGATCTCAGGAAAATGAAAAGCTTCTGTAAGTCAAAGGACATTATCAATAGAACAAAACAGCAGCCAACAGATTGGGAAAATATCAACACCAACCCTACATCAGACAGAGAAGTAAAATCCAAAATATACAAAGAACTTAAGAAATTAAACACCAACAAATTAACTAATACAATTTAAAAATGGGGTTCAGAGCTAAGATCAAAAACTCAAGTGACAACACATGCTCGTGAGGATGTGGTAAAAAGGGGACATTCCTCCACTGCTGATGGGAATGCAAACTTGTACTTCTCTGGATATCAATCTGGTGCATTCTCAGAAAACTGGGAATAGTTCTACCTCAAAACCCAGCTATACCACTCTGGGGAATATACCCAAAAGATGTTCTATTACAGAACAAGAATATTTGTTCTACTATGTTCATAGCTTTTTTATTCATAACAGCCAGAAACTGGAAACAACCTACATGTCGCTCAAATCTAGAAAAATGGATAAAGTACTTCTGGTACATTTACACAATGGAATACTAATCAGTTATTAAAAATAAGAAATTATGGAACTTGCAGGCAAATAGATCAAATTAGGAAAAAAAACATGCTGAGGTAATGCAGACACAGAAAGACACACCGCAGGAAGACTGATAGGGGAGGTCTTCCTCCTCATCCACCTGAACCTAGCCCATCAGGTCTCATCATGACTGACTACACTGTCTTCCTCTGTGGCCTGGTAAGGCTGCAGCCCCATCAGGGGGAGATGATCAAAGAGGCAGCCACTGAGTTCATGTCAGACAGTCGCTGTTCCCCTTTCTAGGGAACCCATTTGGAGACTGAGCTGCCATGGGCCACATCTGTGTAGGGGTACTAGAGATTCTAGGTCATCTCCATACATGGTCCTTGGTTGGAGTAGCAGTCTCAGAAAAGAATGCTATGCCCCGATTTCTTGGATCTGTCGTTCTCCTTGTGGAGATGTTGTCCCCTCCAGGTCTCCCATCTCCCCCTTCTCTCATAAGATTATCTGCTCTCTGCCCAAAGTTTGGCCATGAGTGTCAGCATCTGCTTTGATACCCTGTGGGGTAGAGTCTTCAGAGGCCCTCTGTGGTAGGTTCCAGTCCTATTGCCTTGATACCTAACCCCCACAAAGACCCAACAAAAAAAGAGAACCTCAGAACTATGTCTGAACACTGATGCAAAATACTCAATAAAATACTTGCAAACCAAATCCAGAACACATTAAAGATACCATCCACCATGTCCAGGCTAGAGCAGTAAGACAACTAAAGGAGATCATGGGCATACAAATCAAAAAGGAAGAAGTCAAAGTATAGTGCACTATTCACAGATGATATGATAACATATACAAGTGGTCCCAAAAATTCTACCAGAAAACTCCTACAGCTGATAAACAAACACCTTCAGCGAAATTGCTGGACACAAAATTACCTTAAAAAAAAATCTGAAGTCATCCTGTATACAAAAGACAAGTGACCTGAGAAAGAAATTGGGAAAACAACAACCTTCCAATAGTAACAAATAACATAAAGTTCATTGGTTTAACTCTTACCAACCAAGGGAAAGATCTGTACAAAAAAAAAATTCAAGTCTCTGAAGAAAGAAATTGAAGATATCAGAAGATGGAAAGATTTCCCATGCTTATGGGTCAGTAAGAATAACAGTATAAATGGTCACCCTACCAAAAGAACTCTAGAGATTAATGCAATTTCCATCAAAATACCAACACAATTCCTTATAGACCTCAAAAGAACAATTCTCAACATCGTATTAAAAAATAAAAACAGATAGTTAAAACAACCCAGCACAAAAGAACTTCTGAAGTTATCTCCATCCTTGAACTAAAGCTATACTACAGGGCAATAGTAATAATAACAGCATAGTACTGGCAGAGAAACAGACTTGTGGGTCAATGGAATTGAATCAAATACCCAGAAATAAACCCACACACCTACAGACAGGCAGGATTAAGGCCAGAAATTTATACACTGAAGCCCCACGGTGTGTCCTTCTCCCCATCAAGCTACTAAAGACTTCCAGCCCCCGGTACTACAACACAGAATCTCCACTTCCCTTCTCAAAAGACTAGCATATCAGTGTTCTGTCTGAGAGAAAAATCCTGCTTTTGGAAATGCCTGTCTGTTCTCTTTTAAGTCTATGTCAACTGCATCAATCCTGATCTAACAGACACTACAACATGCACTGAGGAAAGCAGAGAATCATAGGTTCATATTTTAAAAGTCTTAATTCAACTAAGCATTTAAATGTAAAAAAAAAATGAGTAGACTTCTAGATGTATAAAAATCTAACAACATTAAATCAAGAGGAAGTCAATTATTAAAACAGACACATAACCACCAAGATAGAAATGGTAATTTAAAAATCTCTCAATTGAAAGAAAAAAACAAAAAAAAAGCAAGCCTAGGTCTAGAGATTCAGCATGAATTCTACAAGAGTCTCAAAGAACTCACTAAAATACTCCTCAAAGTATTCCACAAAAGGGAAAAGGAAGAAACACTTGTATATTTTTGTGAAGACACCAGTATTACCTTGATTACAAAAAATAATTTCTGCACAGTAATAACACAACCTAATATTGTGTTATCTAATAACTTGTGTTATAAAGAACTTCTATATAGGTACTCAGTTATCTGTACAAGAGACATACCCACTTACTAGTCATAATATATTATGACTAGAAGCCATGATTACAGACTATTACTCAATATTAATGTCAAATACTACTGATTCCCATAATACTAAATTATATAGTATACAAACATTCACATTTCAACTTTTAATTACCTATCATTGACTGAATGAAAAGTTCAATTGACTTGCTCAACAATCTTCTTCATTATACCCTATCTGAAGGTGATCTCTAAGGCTCACAAGTGTAAATGAGTCCTAGTTTATATCTTGTTGGTTTAAAACCCACACTAATGTGGGTTTATATCTTGTTGGTTTAAAACCCACAATTATCACTAACATGATGAGATATGGCCCAGGCTCATGAGCACTGTCTGTATTCTAAAATTTAATAATGGGAGCACAGTTTTGGTTTCACCCTAACCCTAACCCTAACCCTAACCCTAACCCTAACCCTTATTAATACTAAATAATCTGTGAAAGCAATTACGTTTCAGTTACTGCTGACTCTAGGACAGGCTATTTATTGTCCATAAAAGGCTCTTCTTATGGTCTTTTGTCATAAATACAGACTGTATTTTAGGTGAGATGGTTGCTTTGGATATGATGCCTTACAGCACTGGACATATTCCATGAAATCATAAATTATTGAACTTGCTTTATTTTTACACTACTTACACATATACCTTACAGAATTTCATCTCATACTAGGACATTTGTTGAAAGACATTAAAATTTAATGTCTTCAAATGAGTGCTTTCAGGCCCCAAATCATGTAAGATATAGATATATACACATGCATGTTGACAAAACCTTTTTCCATTTTAATTTGTACTTTCAACTATAAGATAAAAATGTTTTATTGGCTTGATGAAGTGATTACTTACCCATAATATAAGATCCTGATGCTTCCCTTGCTTATGAGTAAGGCTTACCTGGCATGGTAGAAGGCAGTCCGGGTTTCTGTCTTCTTTAGATCCCATTTCAATTTTGCTCAACAGCGTTTTAAGGAAGGCATGGGCCACTGCATACACTGCATTCCATATGGAATAGCTGGGCTCAGAAACGGTCACCACATCATTTTCTTCTGGTTTAATCTCTATAGAAATTGGGTACGGGTTATGATTTTCACATAGCAAAGCAGGTGAGCAATCAAACCTGTTAATCCAGAATTTATGTACTAAAAAACTCCTGGATACTGGGAGGGTGACTAGAAAAAGTTCATTAAACCAGGGATAGCTTGTCTTTGAATATGAAACGCTTCCTCTGAAAAAGTTCATGACGTCATTCCTATTTGATAAGGACTCTAATTGTGTTGGTTTGCCATTTTCTACACCTTCGTTCTGGTTGTAAATACTTTATTTACAATGTGGAAAAACTTCAGTTACTTATATCACTACAGAATACCTACACATGTACCTGTGTATGTTGGTTCAAATTCAGCGAATCAACACCAAATAGTACCCACGTTTCAATTAGCTGGCTGTGTGTCTTCCTTTTCTTTTCTTCCCTCCTTCATTTCTGTCCTTCCCGTCCTTCCTTCTCTTTTTTCTCTCTCTCTTTCATTTTCTTTCTTTCCTTCCTTCCCTCTTCTTCCTCCTCCACCTCTTACTTTTTCTCTTTGCCCATGTGTGTATGCCTTCAGACCAGCAGAGGTGGCCAGATCCTTCTGTACTGAGTCCCCAGCACGCTAACAACTAAGCCCAGTGCACCTCATCTATTCAACCCCCAGCCCCCTAAACATTATTTATAGGGTCCTCCCTGCTCGTGCACCCGCTGGCCAGCAGAGGGCGCCACAACAACCTATACAAGGTCAAGCACAGCCTCGCCCAGGGCGGTGTGCACCCATCTCCCCCAAGCCTGGTGCACGCAAGCCTGGTGGGAGCGGAGGACTGTAAATTTTCTCTTCCTGCCATCCACCTGCCTGCTATTCTGCCCCATGTACGAGACGCTCGGGGAGACGGACGTACGGCGGGTGGCGGATAGGGGAGGGGTTGGAGGAGGGGCTGGGGAACCCCGATTCCCCCTTCGCCCAAACCTCCCGCGTGTGAGCAGGACTATGAGTTCATAACAGCTTGGAAAAAATAGATTGCTGACCTGGAAAAACGTTCCGGGTAGCGGGACGCCTCTAGCGGAAGTCCCGCCCCTTCGGGCTTCGCTTCTGCATCCGCCCCGCAGAGAGTAGAGACTTCCAGACTCAGAGGCTCCGAGGCCTCCCCACCATCTCCCTGGCCCCTGCCACGGGGATGTGAACACAAACCTTCTAGTCACAGACGGACCTTCATCGCTTTGTTTCTCACTTCGGAGCTCTCCCTGGTCACGGAAGTCCCATCCGTCCCAAGATGCATCCCGGCAGACACCGACGTGCCTAAGAACTACAAACATGGTTTCGGAGCAAGGACTTCTGGGATTGTATCGGAGAACTACAAAAATGGCGTCCATGCTGCGCGATGCATCCTGGGATTGTTTGTAGTCACTATCAGGTGCCTGGACCATGTGCCCTGAGTCGCCTACATATCCCTGAATCCTCTGCGTGCTGTTCCCAACATGACAAGTATGTGATCCTAAGCTTCCCACCTTGTGGTTTGGCGAGGAGCACGGAAGTAGTGTGGCCTAAAACTCAAGATGTCTGACGCCTCAGACCCCAGCGTTCCTGGCAGAAGAGGCAAGGGAAATTCCATGAGTTCGAGGCCAACTTGGTCTAGATCCTGAGTCCAGAACAGCCTAAACATTTTTTTGTTTTCGAAAAACAAAAAACAACAAAACTTTAAAAACAGAAATAATTTTGTCAGTATTGTTATTATTATTATTATTAAGTATATGGTTGTTTGGCCTGCAGGTCCGTTTCTGCACCACGTTGTGGGAGTCGGGAATCGAACCCACATCCCAAGATCCTGGATAGAAAGCCGCTGAACCATACATTTCTCCAGCCCACCCTTTATTTTTTTTACTTCTGATTTTCTTTCATGACAGGGACCCTCTGTGTAGCGCGTCCCCCCAACCTCCGCCCACACAGACACACCCTACCCGTTTTATATTGTTTTCTTCAAAGACCTGGCCTGGAAGCCCAGTCAAAAGGAAAGTGAACCATAGAGACACCACTTAGTCCTCCAGGGCGCCTAGAGGGACCCAGGACTGGCTGGGCCGCTCTGCATCCACAACGGGGGCGGGCTGATGACGCACTTTCGGCCTCGTTTGTTTTTTTTCCGGAACCTGCGCGCGACAGTGCCGGGTTTGGGTTTCAGCTGTTGCATCTACGTTTTGGGGGAGACGGTGGCCGTGCCCCCCGCTTTCCTGGAATCTCATCGGGTTCTCGGGGGCCGGAGGACCTATCCAAGCCTGTGATGGCGGCGGGTTGCGCGGTAGTCGTGGTGAAGGCGGAAGCGGAGGTGGAGGAAGAAGAGGAGGAGGACCCCGAGGACTGGCGGGACCCTGAAACCTCCCGGAGACGCTTCCGGCGGCTGCGCTACGGGGACGTGTCCGGCCCGGAGGAGGCGCTGAGCCGCCTGCGGGAGCTGTGCCGCCGCTGGCTGCGGCCCGAGCGGCGCTCCAAGGAGCAGATTCTGGAGCTGCTGGTCCTCGAGCAGTTCCTCAGCATCCTCCCGCGCAGGCTGCGGGACACCGTGCGCCACCGGCGCCCCGAGAGCGGGGAGGAGGCAGCGGCCTGGGCGCGAGCCCTGCACCCTCCCCAGCGACAGGTCCGGTCCTCCCAGCAGGTGAGGGGCCCCTCCAAACCCCGAGACTGCAGGCGAATGAGTCTTCCTGCTGCCGTGTCAAGGGCTCCGAGAGGGAAGGGCTTATTTTGGGAGGTCAAAGTTGAACAAGAGCCACAGTGTGGGGCTAGGAAGGCGCGGCTGGGGTGTGGCTGGTCCCCTTGCTTCCCCATTTAGCAGTGAGGAGGTGAACGCTAGCGCTCCCCTTGCCTTCCTCATTCAAAGCTGCTGGGAGATGCTGGCTAGTTCAGGCTAGCAGTGAAGTCACGTTTTAGGGGATGCTGAGCCCAGTCGCGGTGACATGGAACACTTTGGTACCCAGTAACTCGACCCCACCAGCTCCATGCTCTTACACCAGAGGTCATAGTGACAGCACTAACCGGAAGTCTTGCGCCCATCCAGGACACGCCAACTTTCAAGGCTGAGGCCAGATCTCCGACCCGGGGAGAGTGGGAGCAGCTGGCCGTGGCCCGGAACAGCTTGTGCAGAGAGAGCTTGGAGGATGGTGGGAGCACGGCCGGGCTGGGTGAGTGATGCTCTTCCCTGACACTCTGGGGTCCGAGTGGCTTGTGTGAGCCAGGGTCTAGGACCATTCTCTCTCTGTTCACGTTCTCCCATTTCAGGCCTGGATACCCGTGCTGCCTGGAACCTGGACCTGATTCCAAAGCGGGAGGATGAATGGGAGGAGGAGGCCAAGCCTGCACAGGCCTGGCTACAAGGCTCGCCCTGGGACACGATCCCCAGCCAGGAAAAGAAGCCGCCAAAAGATGCTGTCCTGCCACCACCACAGCCCCAGGTTTCTCCAGGAGAGGCAGGATGTAGGGCTACCTCTCAGGTCCCCTGTATGGCCAAGGAGGAAGAGCTTTGGAGAAGTGGAGAGCCAGGGCTGATGGCAAACTCGCAGGCCCCCTGCAGGGCCAAGGAGGAAGAGCTTTGGAGAAGTAACGATTTTAGGGAGGTTGCCACCACCCCTGCCCTTGCTCAGCACAGGGGGACAGTAGAGCCTGTTGATGACTTTAGGGACGTTGCCATCATCTCAGTCCTAGCTAAGCACAGAGAGACAGGAAGACAGGATGGCTTTGGGAAGGTTGCCACCACCGTGGTCCTTGCTCAGGCTGGGCCTGGGAAGGACCACAGCCATGGATGTGTCCCGGGGACACCCCAGTCCTCCTTGGACACTCAGGGCCCCGCTGGAGACAAGCGTTACAGATGTGCCAGTTGCGGGAAGGGATTCCGCTATCGCTGCTACCTCCTCAAGCATGAACGCACGCACATGGGGGAGACGCCATACCCGTGCTGGGCGTGCACCAAGAGCTTCAGCCAGCGCCGCCACCTCCTGACCCATGAGCGCATGCATACCAAGGAGCAGCCGTACTCTTGTTCTGCATGCGGGGAGTGCTTCCGCCTTCGCTGCCACCTTCTAAAGCACAAGCACACGCATACTGGGCAGAAGCCGTATGCATGTCCGTCGTGCACAAAGAGCTTCGGCAAGAGTTCAAACTTGGTCAGACACCTGCGCACACACACCGGGGAGAGGCCCTTCATGTGCCCCACGTGCACCAAGAGTTTCAGCGAGCGTGCCATCCTCCTCAACCACCTGCGCACACACACCGGGGAGAGGCCGTACAGGTGTCCAGCGTGCACCAAGAGCTTCAAAGACAGGGCCAACCTGGCCAGGCACCTGCTCACGCACCCGGGGAAGTGGCCGAACCCTGTCCTTGCTCAGCACAGGGGGACAGCAGAACCTGGTGATGGCTTTGGGGAGGTTGCCACTACCCCGGTCCTTGCTCAGGTCGAGGGTGGGGAGGACCACAGCTTGGTCTCCCTTGGGGGACGCACCCAGGGGACCCCCCAGTCCTCTGAGAACAGTCGGAGCCCCCCCAGAGACAAGCCTTACAGATGCGCCAGCTGTGGGAAGGGCTTCCGCTATCGCTGCCACTTCCTCAAGCATGAGCGCACACACACCGGGGAGAAGCCTTATGCATGCCCGTCATGCGCCAAGACCTTCAGCAGGAGCGATCAACTGGCCACGCACCAGCGCACGCACAGCAGGGAGAGGCCATACACATGTCAGACGTGCACCAAGAGCTTCCGAGAGCGCTCTGTCCTCCTCAGGCACAAGCGCACACACACCGGGGTAAAGCCATACACGTGCCCAGCATGTGCCAGGAGCTTTCGCCATCGCTCCGTCCTCCTCAACCACGAGCGCACTCACACCGGAGAGAGACCATATTCCTGTCCGGCTTGCGGGGACTGCTTCCGCCAGCGCAGCCACCTTCTTACCCACGAGCGTACGCATACCGGGGAGAGGCGGTACACATGTCCAGTGTGTGCCAAGAGCTTCCACCAGCACCGGCAACTCCTCAAGCACGAGTGCATGCACACGGGGGAGAGGCCGTACCCATGCCCAACGTGCACCAAGAGCTTCGACAAGAGGGCCAAACTGTTGGAGCACGAGCGCACACACACCGGGGAGAAACCATACTCGTGCCTGGCGTGTGCCAAGAGCTTCAGCAGGAGGGGCAACCTGGTCCAGCACCTGAGCATGCACACCGGGGAGCGGCCATATCCATGCCCAGCATGCACCAAGAGTTTCCGCCACCGCAGCCACCTCCTCAAGCATGAGCGCACGCACACCGGGGAGAAGCCATACTCGTGCCCGGCGTGCACCAAGAGCTTCAGCAGGAGAGACAACCTGGCCACACACCTGCGCACGCACAGCAGGGAACGGCCAATCCCTGTTCTAGCTCAGCACAGGGGGTCAGCAGAGCCTGGTGATGGCTTTGGGGAGGTTGCCACCACCCCATCCTTGATCAGACTGGGCCTTGGGAGGAGTACAGCTGGGGCTCCTGTGGAATATGCACCCCAGGGACCTCCCCAAACCCCCACTGAGTGAGTATATACCCTGTGTGTCTTTTTGCTTCTGGGATACCTCACTCAGGATGATCTTTTCCAGTCTCCACCATTTACCTACAGATTTTATGATTTCCTTGTTTTTTATTGCTGAGTGCTTCTGTAAAGCAAAGGACACTGTCATCAGAACAAAACGATTGGGAAAGTATCTTCACCAATCCTATATCTGACAGAGGGCTAATATCCAGTATATATAAAGAACTCAAGAATTTAAACAGCAACAAATCAAGTAATCCAATTAAAAAATGGGGTACAGAGCTAAATAGAGAATTCTCAATAGAAAAACATTGAACGGCCGAAAAATACTTAAATGCTCAACATCCTTAGTCATCAGGGAAATGCAAATCAAAGCAACCCTGAGATTTCACCTCACACCCATCAGAATGACTAAGATCAAAAACTCAAGTGACAATACGTGCTGGAGAGGATGTGGAGAAAGGGGAACCCTCCTCTATTGCTGATGGGAATGTAAACTTGTACAACCACTTTGGAAATCAATCTAGTGCTTTCTCAGACAATTAGAAACAGCGCTTCCTCAGGATCCAGCTCTATCACTCCTAAGCATATATCCAAAAGATGCTCAAGTACACAACAAGGACACCTGCTCAACCATGTTCATAGCAGCTTTATTTGGAATAGCCAGAACCTGGAAACAACCCAGACATCCCTCAACTAAGGAATGGATACAGAAATTGTGGTACATCTACGCAATGGAATATTTATTTTTTTCATCTGATTGTCTTCCAAGACAGGAACTCTCCGAGTAGCGTGTTCCCCCACAGACAGACCTACCCGTTTTACATCATTTTCTTCAAGGACCTGGCCTAGGAGCAAAGCCACAGGAAGGCAAACCATAGAGAAACCTCTTAGTCCTCCAGGGCGAATAGAGGGACCCAGGACAGGCATGGCCTCTCCATCTCTGTTTCTGGAGCCGGCGTGGGTTGATGACACCCTCCAAAGCCTGGTTTGCTTTCTTCTGCTGGGGCACCGGGAGGGTTCGTGAGCTGTCGAGGCCACTTTTTCAGGGAGACCGTGGCTAGGTGCTCTGCTTTCTGGGACTCTCATCAGGGTCCCAGAGGACGGGGCCGATTCTGCGATGGCCCACGCAGTGGTGGGGCCTGTGAAGGCGGAAGAGAAGGAGGACCTTGATTAACATTTCCCAGATCCCTCCACCCCCAGAAATGTCATTTCATAGTTTAGCCACATTCCTCCCGCCCCCCCCCCCCCCCATGCCTCCCCCCTCCTTCTTGACGGGGGCTCATAGGGGGAAGATCTTATTGGGGGGGGGGGCGGGGCAGGGGTGTGGTTGTTTCCCTTGCTTGCTAATGTTTCCCCATTAGCAGTGAGTAGGAGGTGGACGCTGTTGCTCCCTTGTCTCCCTTCTGCCCCTTCAGCGCAGTCAAAGCTGCTGGGAGATGCTGGCTAGCTCAGGCTAGCCCTGAAGCTGCGTTTCAGGTGACAGGGAGCACTGGTGAGTCGAATTGCTCTCAGCAGGGACAGTGAGCACTTACAGGTTTTATGCCCCCTCCAGGACAATTTCAAGACCTAGGCCGGATCTCCAACCCAGGGGGAGTGGCAGCAGCTGGCAGTGGCCAGGAACTGCTCTTGCAGAGAGCTCTAAGGACTGCGAGAGCTCGACCTGGCCAGGTGAGTGATGCTCTTCCCTGACACCCTGTCCCCAGTGAGCCAGGGTCTGGGGCCATTTCCTCTCTGCTCACGTTGTCCGGTTTTAGGCCTGGAGACCCGTGCTGCCTGGAACCCCGACCTGATCCCAAAGCAGGAGGAGGACCGGAAGGTGGAGGCCAAGCCTCTGCAGGCCTGGGCACAAGGTGTGCGCAAGGACACGGTACCCGCCCAGGAAGAGAAACCGCCTAAAGATGCTGTGCTGCAACCACTGCAGCCCGGGGGTTCCCCAGGAAAGCCAAGGGTGACGGCCACTTCGCAGGTGCCCTGCATGCCCAAAGAGGAAGAGCTTTAGAGAAATAGAGAGCCAGGGTGCACAGCGCCTCTCAAGTCCCCTGTGCGCCCTAGGAGGAAGGGCTTTGGAGAAGTGGCGAGCCAGGGCGTACGTCCACCTCATAGGTCCCGTGTGCACCCAAGGACAAAGGGCTTTGGAGAGGTGGAGAGCCTGGGCTCATAGCCACCTCGCAGGTCCCTTGTATGTTCACGGAGGAAGGGCTTTGGAGAAGTGATGACTTTGGGGAGGTTGCCACTGCCCCTGTCCTTGCTCAGGCTCTGCCTGGAGAGGACCACAGCTGGGGCTCCCTCATGGGATGCGCCCTGGGACCCCTCGGGCCCCCGTGAGAGTGGGGGCCTTCCCGGAGACAAGCCTTACAGCTGTGCCCGCTGCCGGAAGGGCTTCACCAGCGCTACCAACTCCTCAACCATGAGTGCACGCACACCAGGGAGAGGCCATACAAGTGCCCGGCTTGTGCCAAGAGATTCCGCCTGACAGATGCCCTGGTCAAGCACGTGCGCATGCACACCAGGGAGAGGCAGTACTTGTGCCTAGCTTGCAGGGAGAGGTTTTGGTAGAGCATTCACCTCACGGCAGCGGGTAACCTCTCACGGAGCTTCCGGGGACCCTCAGCCTCCTGGTCTCCCCACCAGTTCGAGTACTGCCCCAAGCCCTTCTGCCAGCGCTCAGACCTCCTTAAGCATGCGTTCACCCACACCGGGAGAAGCTTGCCTGGCCTGCACCAAGCCCTTCCGCCAGAGCCCCGCCCTAGTCAGGAACACGTGCACGCAAGCCAGGGAGCAGCAGTATGCCTGTCTGGAGTGTGGAGAGCCCTTCCGACAGCACGAACTCAGCCCGCCACCAGCACGCCGGGGAGAGGCCGGACTCTTGTCCTTGCCCAGCACAGGGGGACCATCCGTGTCCTAGCTCAGGCCGAGCCTTGGGAGGACCACAGCCGGGGCTCCCGCCGGGAACACACCCCAGGCCCCCGGGGACAGTAGTTTGGGTGCCCCGGGAGACCAGCCTTAATAGCTGCGCCTGCTATGGGAAGGGCTTCTGCCAGGGCTCGGGCCTCGTCGAGAACGAATGCATGCACGTGTGTCCGGCGTGCGCCAAGAGCTTCCGCCACAGGGTCGCCCTGGCCAAGCATGTGCGCACGCACACCCTGGAGCGGTCCTTGGCCTGCCCGTTGTTTGCCATTAGCTTCAGCCGGAGGGCCACCCTGGTCAGGGACCTGCGCACGTATACCGGGAATCGGCCTTACCCGTGCCCGGCGTTCGGAGAGAGGTTCCGGGAGAGCTCCCATTTTGTGCGCCACCAGAGGGTCCATGGGGGCGCCGTCTCGTAGCTGATCAGTCGAGACGGTTGTCAGCCGCGTAGGCGACTTTGCAACCACCGTGCTGACCACTTCAGCGACCTGCATGGAATTGGGGAGGCTAAAAACAAAAAGGCCCAGGGCTGGAGAGAGACTTTGGAGGTTAAGAGAGCGCTGCCTGCTCCTCCAGAGGACCTGAGTTCGAGTCCCTCCAACCACTACCATCTGGCGCACATGCAGCCAGAATACTGTACACGTAATCTTTAAATTAAACAAATTAAAAATTAATTTAAAAAAAGATGCTCCCGCCCATGAGGCTTCTCTCCTCTTCCTTTTCTCCGATCAGACTCCAAAGCGAAGGACAGACAGCCGGATGCCCCTTTTCTTACGCCTCGGGCGGGACACGCGAAAAAAAGCAGGCTCGGGGCGGGGGTGGGGTACTATCTCAGGAGCATCCTTCCGCTTCAGTGACGCAGGAGCCCAGCACGGTCCCTAAGGGGCGGGGGTTACTTCCCGTGAGCCTCTTTGCGCTCCCTTCCCGGCATCCCCGGGGCACGACCGGTCCCGTGCTTTCCTTCCGCCTGGGGCGGGGCCGTTTCCCCCCGAAACAGCAGACTCCACGTGAATGCTTTACGGTCTCCGGAGCATCCTTCCCTTGCAAAGGATGCAGGAGCCTAACGTGGTCCCAAAGAAAGAGGCAGGGTGAGGAGTGGCGGGGCCTGCGCCTGCTTCCCGTGAGTCTCTTTGCCCTCCCTTCCTAGCCTCCCCAGCTCGCGGCCAGCCCTGCGGACACTGGGGGACTGCAAGATGGCTTCGCTCGGTGAGTCGGAGTGTCTGCGGGACCCAGGGCCGCGGGGTGTAGGGGTGCAAACGCTCACACGCTCGCTCATCTGGCCAAGCTGCCGCTCCGTCGTGCAACGCACGCGGGGGACTCTTGAACCCCCTTTTTATTTTTGCTCGATGGTTAAGGTCCAGATCCGGGGTCCCACGGGCGCCCAGCGTGGTTGGCACACACCGCGGTGTGCCCGCGGGGGTTGGACGAGCCTGCCCGGGTGGTGACGTCACGGTCAAGGTCACGGTCACCTGTACCCGGGTGAGCCCCAGCTACGGGGTCTCCTCTCTCCTCGAGGGTGCCCTAGACGGGGAGTAGCGACGGGCGGTCCCTTAACGCGGGCGTGCAAATCGGGGTTGTGTTAGCACACAGGCCTACCTGTGTGTGCCTCAGTGTCGTCACAGGAGTACTCAGTACAAAGTACTGCAGTACTCAGGTCTCCTCCTCTTTCTCCCCCTTCCTTCTCCTCCTTTTCCTCCTCCTTCTCCCACTCCTCCTTTTCCTCCTCATCCCCCTTTTCCTTCTTCTCCTTCTCTTTCCTTTTCCGACGCCTCCAAGAGCGTGCAGTGAGGAGGGTTGGGAGGGCTGTCCAGCCGATGAGCGTCCCGGGCAGAGCAGACAGCTGGGGGAAGTGTAGACAGCTGGCCACCTGGACATGCTGGCTCTCCTAGACCACAACAGCTAAGGGCAGCGTAGACAGCTGGGGGAGTGTAGACGGCTGGGGGGGAAGTTTTGACGGCTAGGAGGAGTGTAGATAGCTCTGGGAAGTGTAGACAGCTGGAGGGGCGTATAGACAGCCGGCCACCTGCACACGCTGGCTCGCCTAGACCGCAACAGCAAAATACAGCTGGCCACCTGCACTATGGACAAGCTGGCTCTCCTAGACCACGGCAGTTAGGGGGAGTGTATACAGCTGGCTGAGAGGCCCAGGATAGAGCAGCCGGGTACCAGTGGGGGTTAATAACCTGCCCCCGTCCATCAGGCAGTGCCAGTAGCCAGCAGGCCCAGTCCTGAGGGTCTCTGGAACCGTCCCCACCGTCCTGATGAAGATGATGGCTGGAGCTGGGAGGATGGTGCTGCAGACGCCTGACTGTCTCATGTCCTCATCATCTCTCCCTCCTTCCTCATCACCCCTCCCTCCCCATCATCCCTTCCTTCCTCATCTCCACCCTGCCCCTCTCTTTAAGTCCACTGCTAGGGGAGGTCTTGCTCCCCTTCCATCTAACCCTAGCCTATCAGGTCTCATCAGGACTGGCTGCAATGTCTCCCTTGGGGGGCAGGGGGGTTCAAAGAATCCTCCACCGAGTTCATGTCAGCAACAGTCTCTTGGTGTTGAGCTTTCGCACCTCCATGTGAATACACTCTTATAAGCCAGGCACTGTGGCACACACAGGCTCATGATCCCAGCATCCTGGGAGCTGAGGTAGGGAGATCATGAGTTCGAGGCCAGCCTGGGCCACAGGGTAGGACCCTGAGGTGACACTGGCATGGCCTGAGTTTGGTCCCCAGCGTGCACTTCATAGAGGGGGAGAACCATATGTGATAACCGCACCCTGTACACAGGGTGTTGACGCTGAAGATGGAGTTCCTGCCGCTGCTCAGCGTGTCCTTTGTCTCAGGGAACAGCATCGTGGCCGAGGTGAGTGTGTATCCTCAACAGGTGCCACCTGTGATAGGCCTGAGGGACTCCCCGCACTCTCCCCGCAAACACTCCCCCGCAGTGTGCACCCTGAGGGGGTGCCTCCTGCCTGTGCCAGTCCCAGGGCCCGCCCCAAACCTCCCCTATCACAGGGCCATGACTGCTGCCCAATGCTCTTCTGCTACAACAACCACGGTGGCCTGAGCTTCATGTCCAAGCGGTGTCCCTAAGCAGAGAACCCAGTGCAACATGTCAGCCATGGAGCACTTCCACAACATGGACAAGAGGTCCACCACCAAGGGCCGAAACTCCACGGCCCTGGAGACATTGCACCAGAACAGCATCATGTGGGTTTGGGTGACAGACGGGTGGCCAAGCTGGCCCATCAGCTCATGACAGGCCACCCTCTCCCTCCTCTTTCCCATACTTCATTCCACCTCTCTCCTCCCTCCCTCTCCCTTCTCTTTCTCTCCCTTTCTCTCCTTTCTATCTCCTTCTCTCTCCCTGTTTCTCTTTCTCTCCCTCTCTCTCTCCTCTTCTGTCTTCTTCCTCTTCCTCTCTCTCCCTTTCTCCCTCCTCTTCCTCTCTCCCTCTCTCTCCCTCCCTTCCTCTCTCTCTCCCATCCTCTCCCTCTCTGTCTTATCCTTCCTCTTTTTCCCTCTCTCCCTTCCTCTTTTTCTCTCCCTCTCTCTCTATCCCTCTTCCTCCCTCTCTTTCCCTCCCCCCTATACCTCCTTTCCTCCCCCTCTCCTCTGACACCAGATGTTCATGAGCCACCGTGTGGGTGTTGGGACTCAAATTCAGGACCTCTGGAACAGCATCCGGCACTCTCACCCTCTGAGCCCTTCCTTGCAGCCCTCCAACCTTGAACTTGTAACATCCAGCCTCCACCTTCCGATGGTTAGGACTCCATGCAAGTGCCAGTGCCCATTGTATGTGGCATTGGTGACCCGGCCAGGGCCTGGTGTAGTCTCGGGCCAGCCCGCTGGGTCACATCCCTGGCGAGTGAGCCCTCCTGCTTACTCTCATTCTGTGGCCCCAAGGGATCTGGAGCCCAGTGCACCCCCAGCCATCTGTGGGTGCCGGGTTTGCGGGACTGGCCTCACTCCCCTCCACAGACCTCACGGTTCCACTCTTCTTTCAGCCAGGTATCCATTTACAAAGTGGACAAGCAGGACTGTTGCAAATTCTGCACCACTGGCATCAATGGGGCCATGAGGATCTGGGATTTCAAGGTATGTGTCCCTGGTGGCAGTTGGCAGTGCTGGGGTGCAGCCTGGGCCATGCGTGCACTCACCACTGAGCCACCCTGCTGCAGTACCTGACAGAAGAGCAGGCCCCGGAGTCCCTAAACGCAGGGGGAAGCACGGCTCCCAGCTGGTGTCAGCTCCGAGCCGCCCTCGTCCTCAGGAAACCTTGGTGCCATGTTGAAGCCAGCAGCCCACACAGCTGTGCACAGACACAGCTTTATAGTTTACACAGTTGGCCGTGGGCTCAGTCCTGGAATGCCCAGGCTTGGGAGGCTGAGGCAGAGGGATTGCTCTGAGCTTGGTGCCAGCCTGAGCTAGATGATAAAACCTTACCCCCCCCCAAAAAAAAATAATGCAATGAGCAGAGAAGATAGAACGCACACACACATGTACACGCGCACATGCAACAAATGTGATAATACAAAGAGTAGTATAGGGCCTGGAGTGGTGGCTCAGCAGTTAAGAGCACTCTCCTAGGACTCAGGATTTGGTTCCCGATACCACCTTGGCAGCTCACAACCAAATGTCACTCCAGGTCCACAGAATCTGATGCTCTCCCGCCTTCCACAGACACCAGGCACACATGTGGTGCATGCAAATATACGTACGTACATATATACACGCCTACATACATACATACATAAATTAGCCGGGTGCGGTGTCACACTGCTGTGACCCCAGCACTCGAGGAGGCAGAGGCAGGGGCATCTCTGTGAGTTTGAGGCCAGCCTGGTCTACAGAGCGAGTCCAGAAAAGCCAGGGCTACATAGAGAGACCCTGTCTCGAATAAACAAACCAACAAAACAAAATGACATAAATAAATCTTGAAATAAAGGTCCAGACCTAGGGACGCATGTCTTTAATCCCAGGAGTCAGACAAGAATTGGTCTCCATGACTTGGAGGAAGCCTGGTGTATACAAAGTTCCAGGCCAGTTAGGGCCAGGCAGTGAGGGTAAGAAGAAATGGGTGGGAGGGAAGGATGAAAGGAAGCGGGGGAGTAAGAAGGGCAGGAGGGAGGCTGTGCAGCAGGAGGTTATGTGAGCTCTTGAGGAAGGAGACTCCAGGCGCTGAGACTGGGGAGTGCAGCAGTGTGGCAGGGAGCCAAGGTCTCCAGGGCTGACAGAGCTCTGTGCTTTCTCCAGACCCTGGAGTCATCCATCCAGGGCCTCCACATCATTTGAGGAGGAGCCGCCCGCCTTATGACCGGGACTCCTTGAATGAAGTAACATGTCTTGGGCATAGTAATATTCACTTAATAAAATATGTACTTTAAATCTTCAAACTGTATGAGCAGGGACAACAGAGAAACCAGCAAAATAGTAGCTGGTCCATTATTATAGTGAGTAATTTTATTATAGATCAGAGAGGAAAAATGTTCAGAGGCACCTGGAAGAGTTCAGATCAGAGAGAAAAAGAAGCAGACTTGATATGACCCAGACTGTCTAGAAAAAAATGGAGAATATTAGGAGAAAAGTAGAGATAGCTTAGACAGAGATAAAGTGTGCTTTCATCAATGCACAGACTGGACCTAGGTCCCCCTACACTTATGTAACAGATGTGCAGCTTAGTTAACATGTGGGTCCCCTAACAATTGGACTGAGAGCTGTCTCTGACTCTGTTGCTTGCCCTTAGTGCCCTTTCCCCTAGCTGGGCTGTCTTGCCTGTCCTTATGGAGAGAGGACACTCATAGTCCTGCCTGATGTGATATGTCAGGGTAGGTCTGTACACATAGAGAGCCTCTCTGAAGAGAAAGAGGGAATGGTGGAGGGGAGAATTATGATGGGACTGTGAGGAGAGAAGGGATGGGGTCCTGTGAAGAAGATATGAAATTAATAAATTAATTGGTGGAAAAAAAGGGTAATTTCTAGGCTATTTGGGAAATTAGGATAGTGCAGAAAGAGATGAGGCTGTTTGGGAAGGCACAGGAATCTAGATGTTTTGAGGTGTATAACAAGTACATTTACTCCCCCTTCAGGGAGGCCACCATGGGTGTTGATATCCTGATAGGAGCCACAGGTCAATAGAGAGCAGTATGTCTCTTTTGTTGGAGCAAGAAAAATGGTTATTTCACTGGACAAGAACTATTTCATAAATTCTGGATGAATGCTGTTTTTGGTGTGTGTGTGTGTGTGTTTGTTTTTTCTTGTTTGTTTCTCATCACCAGAATTCCTTCAATACTGCATGTTGAGCAGGTCCAGTACTGATATTTTTGGATGATTGCACTTCCTGGGACCTAACAAGTTTAAACTATTAGGAAAGCCTGATTACACTCTTCACACCTATTTATGTCCTTTTAAAAAGTAATGGGTTTAGTTACCGCATCTTCTGATGCGTTTTTATTTCCCATACTCAAATGTATCATATTTTTAAAATCATACTTATTCAGCAGAATATCTTTATGAAGAACTTTACAGTCTGGTAGAGTTTTGCTATCTTAATTAGAAATGTGTAATTACACATATTAATGAACTTACACACTTTGCAGAAGGCAAAAATAATTACTATCACCAAAATACAATCATTTTAAAGACAGGCATTCTAATTTTGAATGATTTGTCCATGATTATTATATGTCCAAGGTATACTACATTTCTTTATCATGAAACTTACAGAGCATCTCCCATGTTTCAGTCACAGTTCTTTGTTTCTCTGGGATTAATATATAAAATTTATTATATCTTAATATACTAATATAATGTATATAGTATAGTGTATACTAATGTGCACTCCTCTACTCTTTAAAACTTTCTGACTTCTCTGTGCATGAAGGTTTCTGACTATATCTCAGTAAAGCACATTCATCTTTAAAGTATACTATGATTTTTGCATATGTTAGACTCCCAAGGTTCACAGTCTTAATGATTTTGCATGCTGCCCTTTTTCACATGGACCTTTAAAAGGTTAAAAGAATTAGGAATTCATCTTTGGAGATGAATATAAATTTCATGATGATTTTTTTTACATTACTGATTTTTAATATTCATTTTTATTATCATTTATTACAATTTTTTTCAAATTTTCTTGCAGCTGTGGCCCCCTCCCTCATCTCTTCCCAATCCCACCCTCCTTCTCTCTTCTCTCCCTATTCCCTTCCCCTAGTGCACTGGTAGGGAAGGTCCTCCTCCCCTTCTGTTTGACCCTAGTCTATCACAGTGTTTTATACAAGTATTCCTTCTATTATTGCACACATATTATTATAATTATCTATCCTTCTATCTAACATCAATCATCTGTCTATCATCTATATCATATATCTTTTACTCACATACACACACACACCTATGGTTGTGAAAATATTATTCCATACACATGTGGTTTAAGAATTGTTCAAAATCAATGTTTTAAAGTCAACACTTTGAAGGAAATGAAATGCATGTGTCACTTGTCAGTTATGGCCTGAGCCTTGGAATGTTGACATCACAGTGGTTTCTCCCCCTGACTACTACAGAATGTGTACACTTAAGTGGCTGGTCTATAAACTGCTGTAGCCATTTTTCCTTAGCGCCAGAAGACAAAAGCTTAATTTTTGCCCAGTGAAAGGTCCTCTATTCCAGGCTCCACTGTAAAGGTATTTTTAAATGACATGATAGACTAACGGTTTCAGGAAGCATTATGTCTTGATTCATTCAAATTATATAAACCCAGCTTCATGAAAAGCTACTCATATTACAATTTAGTACCATTCCCCAAAAGAAAGAAAAAATACCTGAGGTATGCTCTGAGCTATAAAAGAGAAAGGTGTTTGTATGTCTTCAAAACTATATCTGATCAAGTTATGAGTGAGGACTCTGCTCTATGCCATCTGATTATGGTACCTATCCTGACCATAGATGTTTTAAATTTGTGTCAGATTTCAACCTTAAAATCTCAAAATCTCTGTATTTCAACAGGCTTTTATTGTTTCTGACATATTTTGTGTTCTTTGGAACCTAAATCTCAATATTTTGAAACTGAATTGTACTATTTTTAACATACCCCTTTACGTTACATACCTTTCACTTATGTGCGTATTGAAAACCATTCACTGCTGTCTTTCCTTGACACTTTCATTCATTAAGTACTTTCTAACTAAAAGCTATGGGATCTCTTGTTTTTAGCAGAGTAATAGTCACTTAAGTACAGATATATTTTAAATATTCAATTATATGATCTGGATAACAGGAAAAATACCAAATCTTACATGATTACAGGAAAGAATTTTATTATGGATAAAAGATGAAAAATGTTCAGAGGATTCTAGAAAAGTTCAGACCAGAGGGGAGAAAAACATATTTCATGTGACCACGCTGTCTAGGAGAAAAGAAAGAATATTAAGACAGAAAAATGGAGATGGCTCAGACAAGTAAAGAAACTGCCTTCATAAAGAGATAGAGAGTTATGCTAGAATATTTGGGGAGTTAGAAGAGTGCAGGAAAGATATGCTTGTTTGGGAAGTGACAGGACTACAGTTGTGGGTTCTGAGATGTATAACAAGTATTTTTACTTTCCCTTCAGTTGACCTGGAGGCCAGCATTGGTGCTGATATCCTGATATCACAAGGCGATGGAGTACCATATGTCCCTTTTGCCAGAGGCAAGGAAAATTACTTCTTTTGCTGTGTAAGAACTGTCTCATAAATTCTTGATGAATGTTTTGGTTTTTTGGTGTGTCTGTTTTTGTTTGTTTGTAACCCAATAAATCCTCCTATGCTCCATCTTGAGATGGTCAAAGACGGCCATTTTTGGACATATGTGCTCCCTCTGACTAGTTTAAACCATTAGAAAAACCTGATTATTTTCCTCACATCTATTTATGTTCACTTACAAAGTAATGTACTTCTTTAGTTATGGTGTTTCAATGCCAATACACAGATGTATATCAGTATTTTTTTTACTGCATTCCAATGTTTCAGCCATTTGAAAGATGTATTGAGTAGAAAATCTTTATAAAGTACTTTATAATTTGGTAGAGTTTTGCTATCTCATTTGATACTGTAAAATTATACATATTAAACTACACAGTTTACAGAAGGTACAGTTTATTAGCAAAAAAAATCAATCATTTAAAGAAACAGGCATTCTAATTTTACGTGATCTGTTCGTGATTATCACGTGTCCAAGGTATACTACATATTTACCAAGTATCTTCCAGGTTGTTTCAGTTACAATTCTATGTGTCTTTAGCCTTTACTATATATTCATAAGCAAGTATCCTCCTCTGTAGACATCAATACTGATTTTCTTGTGCATGAAGCTTTCTGACTATCTCAGTAATGCACATTCCCTTTGAAAAACCTATGATTTTTACCTCAGTTAGGCTCTTAAGGTTCACAGGGTTAATGATATCTCCATGCTGCCTTTTTCAGGTGCAACTTTGATAGGTTAAAAGTATTAGGAATTAATAAATGGGGATAAATATACATTTCACAATGTTTTGCACCTATTACTTCGCCTCTTATTGCACACGTATTATTACATTAGGGTGAACAATGACATCCAAGTTGCTACTCCAGTGGCCAATTTTTAGGGGTCACCTGCTTTGGCTGTCATTTAATGTTTGGCATCAATCTGTCTTTTTTGTGAATCACTCTAGTATTTGAGTATTGCTTTTTCTCTCCAATATGATGCTTTGCCGTGTGCTTCCTGCTTTTATTTTTAAATCATGAATAATATTGGCAAACTTCATTAATAATGGATAGTCTTTATTACTCAAATTTTAAAAAAGGATTTTAGTTGAAATACAATTACTTCATTCACCTCCTTCCTGACTCTGGACAAGTAGTTCTCAACTTGTTGGTCCTGAACTCTTTGGAGATATCTTCCTATCAGAGACTTACATTAGAATTCAGAACAATAACAAAATTACAGTTATAAAGTAGCAATGAAATAATTTTATAATAATAAACCATAATACCCATAAAATAATTTTATGGTTATATCCTACGACATGAGTAACTGTATTAAAGTGTTAACCACTGATCTATATCCTACCAGCTACACTTCTTCAAACTTCAGTCTTCTCATGACCCTCAAGTTGATTATTTCTGGGAAAAAAAAGCCTATTTCTCAATCTATTCCCATTACTTCCTTTTCTAAGTGACCTCTTCCTCTCAATTACATTTTAAATCTGCTTATAGCTCAACATACTCCTGCGAATTGAGCCTGTGTTTTAAAACTGTGCACCCTTTGAAATTTAGTATGGATATCAGTCTTATAATTATCCACTGAATACCTGTTCTGTTAGGTCGAGACCTGTTCCAAGAGAATCCATATTTACCCACATGGAAGCCTATGAGGAGTGTACCACCGATGGATTATACCGAACCTTGCTATGCCAAGGCTCTATGAAACTCAGACGAGACAGAACAAGAAAAAAAAAACTACATCTCTCCTTGTTCAATGATGTTTTGGTTGTGACTAATAACCTGTGAGTATGTCCCTCATGCCTGCCATAGTATTAGAGGCTACACTTTGATTAGGCTTTACTGTACAAAAATAAATTTTTTTTGTTATGTTTTGCTTTATAGTTACTTTATTATTTCCTCATTTTATTTCTTATTACACATCCTCCCACGTTCCCTTACTTGGTCTCTTTTAAAATCATAGCTTCTTTTTTAATTAATAATTGTTACACAAATATATGTGTGTGAAGGTACATATATGTGTGTGGAGATATATATATATATATATTATTCCTAACTACATAATCAGCTCAGTCAGTATAATTTTAATTGTATATATATTTTCAGGACTGACCATTTGATATTGATAGCCAATTGATCTTCTCTTCGTATGGGAGGGGTATTTCTCTTACTCTCAAAATTTCACATTGGTACAGACTTTTTGAAGTTGAGTTGAAGTTTAGTGGACTTTCTTCTGTACACATTTTCACTTTGTTATCACAAATGTTAAAGTCATATTTTAAAAAACTAATTCTTTAAAGTGTGATTCTGCTGTTTGAATTGAGGAAAAAAATAGCAATAATCATGAAAAGGAGAGAGATATCAGCAATTATAGTTATTTTGAAGCTAACTTATTGGTCCTGACCTCATCAAGTACATATTTTAAGAAGTATTCTCATAAGTATGTAAGTAGATTTTAGGACAGACATCAATAAAACTGTCTCAGTTTGGGGCGTAAATTTTCCAGGCATTGAGTAATATTCCTGAAGATCCATTTCATAAATTGTGAAAAAAATGAAAGGTGCAGGAGAGAGTTGTTCTATACATTATAGAGACAACCAAATGCATACATTTGTCTCTCAACCCTGAGAGAAAACTCTCAACCCTCAATATTTTTCTCTCACTGTATAAGCTCCCACCCTAGAAAAGGGTTACTTAGTGTCTGACCAGTGCAGGCCTTAACTAAGTGAATGGCCCAGCTGTCTGTCCAATCTGTCCATCTTTCTTGTCATTTCTCCTCAGCTCCACTTTAGTCCACAACTGGAAATCCTGATTTTATTTTGAAAGATAGTAATCAACTCATTTGAAATAAAAAATAGATACTTATCATTTTTCATCAATGTGTTTGTGAAACAAGTAAATTTCACTTTGACTTTTGAGGATAATGGAAACTAAAAAAAGTTTGATTTTCTTAAAAGAAAATCTATTTTGTTCCTCTTCGGAAAATCTATTTTGTTCCTCTTTGGTTGAATTGGAATAGTAATTAAAACTGTTTCAAGATTATCACTTATATTATAAAAAGAGGATTATGAGATATCTCATCAAGCTTATGAGATAGTTGTCATTTTTCCATTTTCAATGCAGATTATTTCTAATAAGAAATATTAGAATTAGAAGTTACAGGTTTCAGTAAGCATTACTTCCCAATTTTGGTTCATATATGTATTATATATATGTGCATATATATATATTATGTATATACATATATATATATACATTCATACACACATATATGCATACATTCACAATGTCTTGAGGGTGGAAAGCAAATGTAAATATGAATATTTCATATATTTGAGGTGTGTGTGTGTGTATATGTGTATCCTGAAGTATATGTTACATGATATACGTGTATTTTCACTATAGCATGTTATGTTAGATGGGTGGGAAATCTTTATTTCTTCACGTTTTGGATTTTAGAAATATTTATGTGTAGGATTTTTGAGTAAAGGTTTATACTTGTCACCTAATTTTTCTGAATCTGAGAGAGTCAGAGTCCTTATGTTTAGTTGTGTAGCCACATATTAGCTCACCAGTATCCAATGAAGAATTCCAAATTCAGGTTTACATAACAAATGCCCCAGAAAATTCTCAGTCCGTCATAAAAATAATACAAAAGAATCACAAATGTGGGAAGGAGAACTCTCAGGAGATAGAAAGGAGAGAGTGAGAAAATTCATCAGAACACATTGCATATGTGTATGAAATTCTCAAAGAACCAACTTCATATAAAAAGTGTGAAGAAAGAATTAAACTTAGGCTCCCAGGTAATTGTTTTTCAAGAACATTTTTGTTAACATCAGAATGCTTGATAAGATGACATTTGTAATCAGTTGATGAGGTTACTGGAAAAACGAGTCCTCTTTGTGTTACTTGCACATCGTGGATTCACTGAAGGAGCAACAGCAGTAAGCTGGCATGACTTCTTAGTACAGGGTAAAGGACAATGGAATGTGAATATTATTATGTCAGATAGTATTTCTATAGTATTTATTTTGAAAAGGTTATCAAAATTATTTAATAAAAAATCTTAACTAGTTTTTGATATGAAATTATGGAAATAAACAATGCCAAAAAGGTTAGTATTCAATTAAACAGGGGGGGAGAAATATTGAAAGAGATAGCTTTCTAAAAAAGCTATGCCTTTAAAATCCATAGTATACCTACACTACAAAATACTCACTAATCAGAAAAAGACCAATATACGAGTATTTGTGACCATCAAAAAGTGTGTACTCAGTGACTTCCTTCAACACAAGCTTTGTTGAGGTCTGTGTGCCATGGCATAAGCTGTGCCTTGATCATAGAGACGTATGAGTCCTCCTCTGCTTTGGGACAGGAAGAACTGGGTCTTACTACAAGCAATTCCAACTACAATGAAAAGCAAATTAACAGATACTTGATTCTCTTTCTAGGGGGAACAAAGGTTTAAAATAAGTCCATTTCACTGAGTTACTTAGGGATAGATGACTTTGTGGACATATTCAGGACAGACAGCAGCTCTGCTTGCAAATCCATTCACCTGTTCTGCCCCAAGAAACATCTTGTTGCCACTTTTTGGTAAGACCTACAGCTTGGACCTGTGTTCAGACATGGAAAATATAAATCTCTTCACCAGAATATTTACTAAATAAGAATTTATTAGTGTCATTGTATGTAAGCTGCCAACTCAAGTTTTCCACTTCTATGAAGACCGAGTATGTCTGTACTTTTCATCACACACATTTCTATATGTAAGTAGGTTCCTTAAGATTTTGATCTGTGATGTTCATCAGGACTCCACAAAATCCTTGGGGTGAAAATGAAGTGCATTGTGTTATATGAAGAACGTGACAGGACCAGGCCTTACCTCATTCTTCACATTCCTCACTGCAAAATGACCTGGTATTTTCTGTGTTTTTAAAGTACACAAATTGATCTCTCCTCAGTGATATTGTGTAGTATAATTGATTTTGAAAAAAATACCTCCTATACCCTCAAGTTAATTTCCTAAAAGTTGTATTTGATTGTACAGATAAAAATAGTTACCCTTGGACTGCTCAAGGTCTTAAATGTCTGTGCAGCAGAATATCACTGGTGTCTATATTCAAGAGATGAGGAACAGTGTCGTTATACCATCAGAATCATTGATTTGTGCACTGCAGGTAAATTTCGAATTCATATTCTGATCTTTCAAGAGAAGATGTGATCATGGTATACTGAGAATATCTTGAATATGAAGGTTGTAATCACAGGGATTATGTAGTGTAAACCTTCTGTTCTATGCAAGTATACACCAGAATTCATATGTCTTTCCTACCTGTCCATTTGTCTAGTCTCATCACAGAGTTGACTCAATTAACACAAGTGCTTGCAAGTTGTATAAATTTCTGGGTTCTGTGACTTTACTCTTTACCTGGAAAAGCATTTCCATAGACTTGAGGAAGAAGATCATCTTTGTGTTGTTCTCTCAATATTTTCTGTCCTTTTAATATATCTGAAGATTTTCTATGTTAATTTTTGGTGTTTCTCCCATCTGGAATATGAGAAAATACTATGTCTAGGGATATATGAAGTATTTACTGACATCATTTCCATTAAACTTTTCTTTTTATGACTGAGTGAAGTTTGGAAGTCAAATTGACACTAGTGCACATTCAATTAAATATGCACCAGGCATTTTCAATAATGCATATAACCAAATTCCTTTGATGTTTCTATCTATGTCACCTTTTAATTTGGTGATCTAAATGTGTTATCTGTTTACACTTGCATATTGAGGGCCACAAGCATAATCCACCCTTCTGATAAGAGTGGTTTCAGGCAGACTGTAAAGTGGGTGAGCAGTTAATAGTGGAAACATGAAAGGTGAGAGTCTCTTGTCAAGAATCAGTCACAGAGAATTTCAGTATGAATATGCAGCTCCATTTATGGATGTAGAACCATGGCAAAAGAGAAGTAAAATGTATCTGAATGTTCCTGGCAACAAGGATCGCAATTTTCAGAAATTTGCAATAACTCACATTTTAGCTTATGAATGAAAAACAGTACCTGGCATAAGGCTATAAAATAGTAGAATTAAGAATAGTGGAATGAGTCTTTCAGAGGCCATGTGTGGTAGTATTCTTTCCTGTTCCCTGTTTTTTTTTCCCTCTTCCAATGTCTGTCCCTTTTGCATTTGTGAATGAGGATTGAGCATCCTACCCAGGGTCATCCTGCTTACTTAGCTTCTTTAGGTATACAGATTTTAGTATGTTTACCCTATATATTATGTCTAATATACACTTACAAGTGAATATATACTATGTGTATCTTTTTCCTTCAGGGATAACTTAGGATGATCTTTCCTAGTTCCCAGTATTTGCCTACAAATTTCATGATATCCTTGTTTTTATTGCTGAGTAGTATTCCATTGTGTAAATGTACCACAATTTCTGTATCCATTCCTCCATTGAGGGACATCTTGGTTTTTTGCAGATTCTGTCTATTATGAATAAAGCTGCTATGAACATGGTTGAGCAAATTTCCTTGTATATTTGAAGATATTTTGGATACATGCCTAGGAGTTGTAAAGCTGGATCTTGCGAAGGAGATGCTGAGACTCATAGCCAAACTTTGGGCAAAGTGCATGGAACCTTATGAAAGAAGGGGGAGACAGAAAGACCTGGAGGGGACAGGAGCACCACAAGGAGAGCAACAGAACCAAAAAATCTGGGCCCAGTATCTTTTCTAAGACTGAATCTCCAAGGAAGGACCATACATACAGATAATCTAGAATCGCTGCACAGATGTAGCCCATGGCAGCTCAGTGTCCAAGTGGGTTCCCTAGTATGTAGAACAGGAGCTGTCTCTGACATGAACTCAGTGGCTGGCTCTTTTATCACCTCCCCCTGAGGGGTTGTGGGTAGCTTTATGAAGCCACAGAGGAAGACAATGCAGCCAGTCCTGATGAGACCTGATAGGTTAGGGTCAGATGGAAGGGCAGGAGTTTCTTCTCTATCAGTGGACTCTAGCAGGTGCAGGGGAGGAGAGGAGGTAGGGAGGGCATGATTGAGAAGAGATAAGGGAGGAAATTACAAGTATACAAAGTGAATAAATTATAATAAAGTAAATCAATTCAAAAAGATTGTAAAAAAGAGTAGCGAAATGGGTAAGGGTTGTGCTTTGGATAAAAAAAATGTTCATCAACAAAATAATGTTGATGGTGATATGACCCTTTGAATATATCCAATATAACTGTGGTCTAACTCATTCAACATAATACTTTTCACTTTATGAAATCTTAGTGTGCCACATTCATCTTAAACCATTTTATATTTGAGTGTTACATGCTACAATTAAATAGAAGTGGGCTCATTATTAATTAGCACCAGAGGAATTGATCTTATGTTTCACACAGATAAAGCACTAGTTTTCTAGGAATGTCTTTCATGCCAATTCTATAATTCATGTGAGAAAATAATGACAAATTTTTATCGTAAAAAGTTTTTCCTTGCGTGTATGTTGTAACCAAAGGTCACATTCTTTATGTTTGCATTAGTGTGAATAATGAAATAATAATTCCTTTTTATGTGAGCAAGACATTCCCAACCAGCATCATCACTATTATTTAATTCCTATCATGTATGTTTTCCGGTGAAATAACAGATCTAACAGCAGCCCAGTCATGTGAAGAATGCCAGCTACATATACCTGCATGCTTACAGATGAAAATTGGCTTTATATTATTTTTAATGAGAAATAATATTAAATACCTTAGCATTTTTCAATAGTCTATTTTTTTTTTCACTTTTTAAATTATAGTTTCATGGACTAGAAAAAGCGGTGGTACTGTTTTCTCTAAAGGTATTTTACTCATTTTAATTCCTCATTGATAAAGGAATGGCAGTCTGCTGTATTTTTTTTTATAAAAATGTATTTCATAGACTGTTTTCAAATGTGCTGTTGATTACGTTTCCTAGCTACTGCTTTAAATTTTCGTGTTCAAATGCATATTTTGCTTAATTATGAGGAAGTTCTATATGCTATGCTCTTCATCATCTCTTTCTATTGGAGGAAGCAGTCTTCTCTAGACTTATTTTAATTTCCACTCAGTAGATGTTACTCTCCCATGTATGCTCAAATCATCTGCTTTCTGCTTTAAAGTCAAGGAGGTTTCTGCCCTTCCCTCCCAGACAAAAATTTTGAAGACTTGCTGTGCTTGCTAGATCAATGTCTTTCTTTCTGAAATATTTTGAATATTCTCAATTCTAATAATGCATAGTCCTGAAGTTGTGTTTAAAGCCAAGATAATATTGATAAAATATTGACAATGATTAGCTTGTAATACTGTACTTACCGATTCATTTTATTGTATTGTGTTTTTTTTTTTTTTATTGCATTTGAGCAGAGCCATGAATGATGCCAAGAAGGGAAAGAGGAAACCTCTTCCACTGAAGATACTCATTGAGGACATCATAAGCTGTGTCAATGTATGTGAATATAAAACCAAAAATGACATTCCGTGTTCATGACTAGGAGAGACAGTTTGTAGAATAATGAAATATGGAGATATAAGAAGAGGGTACAGGAGAGAGTGAGAATTTAGGCAGCGGCATGTAGAAGCAATATGTGTATTCCATGCACATAAATGTATTTACAGTTTGATATGTAGAAAGCAATATGAAGCAAGATTGTTCCACGTTAGCTACAGTGCCAAAAAATAAAATAATTTTATTAAATGATCCACTAACATACAGTTTCAATACAAATATTCCTACCATAATTAAACTGTTTTCTCCTGGTTCTTATTGCTTATATATAGACTTATGTGTTTTTCCACTATTGCTTATATTGTAAGATAAATTTGACTAATCATAAATAATTCTAATAATAGAAAATTAACATAGATTTTAAGCAAAATATTACCAAGAATTAACATTTGATCTTCATATTTGCCTGATTGGTGACATTTTACATATTTAACTATGCCCTGTATTCTTTCTCTTTCTCTCAAGGTGCACTCTCACACCTTATTTTAAAGCCCAGTTATATAGTCTTGGCTTCTTTTTCATATATCTGTGTGACTCTCCTAGGCATAAGGATAACTTCTGCTTAAAAATCACCTTTATAGATAGACTTTATTGTGTGTGTGGGTGTGTGTGTGTGGGTGTGTGTGTGTGTGTGTGTGTGTGTGTGTGTGTGTGACTAACTGTGTGTTTGATGCTTAGGATAGAGTTCATGACCTCATACATACACTGAGTTACATTCCATATCTATTAAATAATTTTCTATTCTTCTAATTCTAATATTGTTTTTTACATGATTGGATTCAGTGCAGATCATCAGTTTAACTATTATGTAGAATTCAGAACATTCCTTCCTACGAACAGGATGAAATGTAGCTGAAAGTATGTTTTTGACTTTTGTAAATGCTAATGGTTATAAAACACATTTAGAGTCAATATCCTAACATATCACTGTAGAAATTGTACTAGAGTAACAAAGGTGTTTATTATTAAGAAATTTTAGATCAACAAAGTGATATGTTCTTCATACCAAGTCTAGGTTATACAAAACAGTAATAAAACAAAAAAGTGTAGTATAAAGTAAAGTACTAGCCATTAACATAAATTGGAGAGCACTCTCACCAGCTTTGCTGAACCAGATATATTTATCTTCAGGGCAGAGAAAAAGAGATATTCCTGTATAGGAATGCTCTCTTGCCTCTTCTTTATTGATTTCAACTGTGACAATATTCAGTATTGTATATCAACAATCTCTCTGATGTCTTTAAACAATATTGTGACATAGATTCAGTTCCTTTAAAATAATTATTTCTCAAGTACACAAAAGGGATATTTGCTCAACCATGTTTATAGCAGCTTTATTTGTAATAGCCAGAACCTGGAAACAACCCAGATGTCCATCAACAGAGGAATGGGTACAGAAATTGTGGTATTTTTACACAATGGAATACTACTCAGCAATCAAAAAGGAGGAAATCATGAAATTTGCAGGCAAATGGTGGGATCTAGAAAAGATCATCCTGAGTGAAATATCCCAGAAGGAGAAAGACAAACATGGTATATACTCACTTATATAGACCTATAAGATGTGATAAACATAATGAAATCTGTACACCTAAAAAAGATAATCAAGAGAGCGGACATGGGGTAAGATGATCAATCCTCGTTTAGAAAGACAGATGGGATGTGCATTGAACGTATGACAGGAGTTTACTGAGCGCATTTGAAAGACTCTAACTAGCAGTGTTTTCAAAGCAAAGACTCATGACCAAACCTTTGGCAGAGTACAGGGAATCATAAGAAAGAAGGGGAGTTAGACTGATGAGGAAAGGATAGAAGCTCCACAAGGACCAAATATATCTGGGCACAGGGTCTTTTCTGAGACTGACATTCAACCAAGGACCATGTATGGATATAACCTAGAACCTCTGTGCAGATGTAGCCTGTGGTAGCTCAGTAACCAATTGGTTTCCCATAGTGAGGGGAACAAGGACTATTTCTAACAGGAACTCAATGACTGGCTCTTTGGCCTCCCCAACTCCCAAGGGAGGAGCAGTCCTGTTAGGCCACAGAGGAGAGCTTTACAGCCAGTCCTGAAGATACCTGATAAAACAGGATCAGATGAATGGGGAGGAGGTTCCCCCTATCAGTGCCTTGGAAAGGGGCATGGTGGAGATGAGGGAGGGAGGAACTGGGAGGGAATGAGGGATCGGGACATGGCTGGGATACAGAGTTAATAAAATGTAACTGATAAGAAAAAAATAAAATTCAAAAAAAATAATTATTTCTACTGATTTTCACACAAGATCCTAGTGGTTTTCTATTTTATCCTGCAACAATTTTTTTATGAAAATATTCCCAATTTGTTTTATTTCATAATATTTTCTTTAGGAGCTTCCATGAACAAGTTACATTCTGGAAAGGTTTTGATATGACATATGTTTGAAAAAGTGTGTGCATGCCTCACAGTTGGAAATTCTAGTGTCCTTCACAGCATCACAGTTGGAGGAATCTGTCAAGAGCATTCATTCTCTTTGTCCTTGCCTGTGTATTCAGCACGCAAGAAGGTTCTGACTGTGTAAAGATGACCAAAAATCTAAGTTTTGCTGTCTTTGTAGTTTACTAAGACTTAGAAGGAAAAACCTCGGTGTGTCATTTAGTTCAAAACTTGCAAATTGAGTCCACAGTCCTTTGGGCTTAGAATTCTCTAACAGCCTGCGAACATTTACAAAGAGATGCTTCTTGGAAAACTTAGTGGTGCTTACTACTTCCAGATATATTGAAAGTTGAAGTCTGCAACAGATAGCCTTTTGTATAGTGCAGATGATTGAAAATAGATACTTTCAGCTTTTCCTTATGTAATAAAGTTTTTTTTTTGTTCTTGAAGCGATAGTCTCAGAACATAGAACATTCTTCTAAAACTTAAATACTTTATTATTCTCCACCATTTTAATTTCTCCATGTCCTTCACCCTTTTTTAACGGTTTTTCTTGATTTTCTTTTTATAGTTTGGCCCCTTGAGGTTTGAAAATTATGCTTATAGTGAAACTATAATTTTTCTCTCTAGACAAATGAGGAAAAATTTTAAGCTATTCTTTAATATTTTATTTCTAATCTTTTTTGCTTTATTTTTTATTTTTTTATTGTTTATTACAGTTTATTCACTTTGTATTCCAGCTGTAGCCTCCACCTCCACCCCCATCCCACTCTCTTCCCAGTCTGACTCAATCTCTCTATGCCCCTTCCCTAGTCCACTGACAGGGGAGGACCTCCTCCTCTTCTATCTGAATGTAGCCTATTAGGTCTCATCAGGGATGGCATCTTTTTCTGTGGCCTGGTAAGGCTGCACCCTACACCCTACCCCCAGGGAGGGGTTATCAAAGGTTGACCACTGAGTCCATGTCAGAGAGCCCTAAACCCCTTTCTAGGGTACCCACTTGGCAACTGAGCAGCCTATGGGCTTCCTATATGCAGGGCTTCTAGGTTCTCTCCCTGCATGGTCCTTGGTTGGAGTATCAGTCTATGCAGGCCTTCCTGGGACCAGGTTTTTTGGCTCTGTTAGTCTCCTTGTGGAGCACCTGTCCCTTCCAGCTCTTTTTATCTCCCCATTTTTCCATAATCTCTGCACTCTGCCCAAAATTTGGCTATGAGTCTCAGTATCTCCTTCAATACCCTGGTGGGTAGAGTCTTTCAGTGGACCCCGTGGAAGGCTCCTGTCCTGTTCCCTATGTTCTGTTCCCTACTTCCAAAGGCTTATCCTGTTTGTCCTTCTGATCGAGGTTGTAGGGTCCTCCTTGTTTTAGCTTCTTTAGTACTATACATTTTAGTATGTTCATCTTATATGGCTACTATATACTTATAAGTGAGTATATTACATATGTGTTTTTCTGGTTCTGGGATACTTCATTCATGATGATATTTTCTAGTTTCATCCATTTACCTACAAATTTCATGATCTTTTTGTTTTTAATTGCTGAGTAGTATTCTGTTGTATAAATATAGCACAATTTATATATCTATTCCTCTTGAGGGCCATCTAGGTTGTTTCCATATTCTGGCTATTAAGAAAAAAATGCTATAAACATAGTTTAGTCCTTGTTCTATATTTGAGCATCCTTTGGGTATATGCTCAGGAGTGGTAGAGCTGGATCTTGAGGTAGCAGTAGTTGTAATTTTCTGAAAAAGTGCTGGATTGATTTCCAAAGTGGTTGTACAAGGATGCATTCCCACTGTCAATGAGGGTTCTCCTTTCTCCATAACATCTCTAGCATGTGTCAGCCCTTGAGTTTTGATCTTAGCTATTCTGATGGGTGTAAGGTGAAATATCAGGGTAGTTTTGATTTCCCTGATGAATAAGGACATTGAACATTTCTTTAAGTGTTTCTCTACCATTCTGTATTCCTCTACAGAGAATTCTCAGTTTAACTCTGTACACCATTTTTTATTTGGATTATTTGATTTGTTGCTTTTTAACTTCTTCAGTTCTTTATACATTCTGGATATTAGTCCTCTGTGAGATATAGGGTTGGTGAAGATCATTTCCCAGTGTGTAGGCTATCCTTTTCTTCTAACGACAGTGTCCTTTGCTTTACAAAAGCTTTTCAGTTTCATGAGGTCCCATAATTGATTGTTGTTCTTAGAACCCTGTGCTGTTGTTCTGTTCAGGAAGTTGTCTCCTGTGCCAATGGGGTCAAGGTTCTTCCCACTTTTTCTTCTAGCCAATGTAGTGTGTTTGGTTTTATGTTGAGGTCTTTGATCCACTTGGACTTTAGTTTTGTGCAGGGTGCTAAATATGGATCTATCTGCATTTTTCTACATGTAGACATCCAGTTAGACCAGCACCATTTGTTGAAGATGCTGTCTTTTTTCCTAAGTAACCGTAGGTGTGTGGGTTTATTTCTGGGTTTCAATTTGAGCCCACTGGTCCATCATTCTGTTTCTATTCCAGTACCATGTGGATTTTATTACTATCGCTCTGTAGTACAGCTTGAAATCAGAGATGGAGATACCTCCAGACAATTGGTTGTTGTACAGGATCATTTTGGCAATTCTGAGTTTTTTGTTTTTTCATATGAAGTCGAGAATTTTTCTTTCAAATTCCAGTTCTGGTGCTGCAGGCCAATAGGATTCGCTGAAGGAGGCAGAGGCAGGTGCATCTGGAGTTTGTTTGTTTTTGAGAGAAAATTTGCTTGTGTGTCCTCGGTTGTGTGGGACTCACTTTGTAGACCAGGCTGGCCTTAAAATCACAGAGATCTGCCTGCCTCATCTTCCCTGAGTTCTGGAATTACAGGTATGTGCCACAATGCCCAGATCTACAGACTGAGTTCTAAAACAGCCGTGGCTATGTAGACATATCCTGTCTCCGATTGATTCCAAAAAGTTAGGCTATATCTCAAATAATGACTATTTTTCTAATATAATCTGACTGGTTTCAACAAAGCCTTTTGTTACATGTACTCATATCAAGAAAACTGTGGTAGCAATGACAATAAGAAGTAATATGGGATTTCCATTCACAGAGGGGTAGAAATCCAACAGCCATTTATCAGAGTCTTCATCAACCTTCAAGTGCTAGGAGACAGAGGGGGTAACGCAGCATCTTCATCCTCTGCATTATAATGACATCATTGGGAACTAGAGAGTTAGTGATACTACTCCCCTTTGAAGCCAGTTTAATTCCTAGCACCTACATCAAGGGCTCAGAACTATATGTTTCCAAGTCCAGGATATCGAAAGTAGTCTGGCATCCTAGAGGATAAGACAATGAAAATGGTCACACCACACATGCACATGTAATTTCCTAAGGTAAAACATTTTCTTCCTGTATATGTTAATTTTTTCTTTAAAAATTAAAATTGATTTATTTTAGGTCCACCAGTTTTGCCAGACCCTGCTGTGTAAGACCCTAGTTGTGTAACCAGGGAGAGAGTTTTCTCAGATTTTCTGTGTTATTTCATCTGGACATTCTTACTTTCCTTCTCCTTCACTACAGACACTGAAAATCACATGATTCCTGTAAATGTTTTCTTACTGAATTCTACAACCCAGAAAAGTTTCTTAGGATTATTGACCCAGGCAGCCAATGTGTCCTTCAGTCTGATAATAGTTTAGTTACTGACCTTGACTGCTCTTAAGTGACTCTTGTTGTTGACAAGGCATGATTTCTTTAATAGCATAATATATTTTAAAAAAAATTATGTTTGCACAATTTTAAAAATCTCAGAAATGCAAAGCCATTAGTATATAAGATGCTGTTATTGAAAATGGAAAAAATGATGTTGGTTATTGCTGGAGGACCTGCCAGGTCAGAAGGTCCTGGCCTTGATTCTCATCATCACAAAACAAATAAGCAAACAGACAGGCTGGTACTGCATAAGGAGCACTGTTAAACATACTGTTGATACTGAGGAGTGGTTGCAGAACCTCAGTTGTGGGACTCTGAATATAATTTTGTAGTATGACAATTCCAGTTAGCCTCTGAGCTTGGTGTATAATAGTGGACTCGCTTTCTCAGTGGTATTCTCTCTTTGCCTGATCTGGGGAACCTCAGATCCTATAAGGAGCATCACATAGCCCTAAGTGAAGATTACAGGCCTGTCCTTTTTCTGATAAGAAACCTGCTCAGCAAGCACCTGTGGATTCCTGAAAATACTCCACCCTATCCTACGGAGATCTTAGCTTTGAGCAAATGCCCTTCAACTGTACCTGCAGATGTTCCCCCATGAATAGGATAATTAACATATCTGCCTTGTAATAGTACTGATACTACATGCAAATGAGCTACTGTACCACAACATGTAAATCAACTATCCATAGCATCTCTATCCCCAGGGAATCAAACACATGTACCCTTTAAACCCCTCCCATGGCCCAACGTTTATAAATCCTTGATATCGCACGAACAAAACATGTTTTGTGATATAATCAGCTGTCCACCAATGCTACTTGAAAGTTGTCAGTCATTTATTCTGGGGGAGGGAGTACTCCCCTCCTCCCTGGAGATTTGCCACTGAATTCCCGGGGCTTGGCCGCCAGCTATGGTGACTGGATAGTGCAATATATCCACAAAACTGTTGACCTCAGGTGAAGCACCCACTGGGCTGAGATCTGCCTTTCAGTCCACGAGGCCTGCACCTCACTGTATCTGCCTCCTGGCTTGTTGGATCTGAGCCTGGTCAGGCCTGTGATTTTTCTACAATCCCACACCACTGATCTTAATAAAGCAGCTTATCCAAAGAGATGGAACACTTCCACATAATCACAGGCACTGATGTGTAATACTGAAAACCTCATTTAAAAAAACTAACTGTAACACCGGGTTAGAACCTCATTTCCACCTCCCACAGTGAGACCATGTGCCTGGCCTAGAGCACAGGCCTTGAGCTTGAACTAGTTTTCTCCCTTGAGCAGACTAAGTTGTTTTACAGAGAAATGGCACTACGGTCTCAGGATCCCTCTGTTCTTTGTCCAGAAACTGAGACCTGGTTCCAAAAATACCACCGGATGAAAAAAATGACACTCAATGCTTTTTGAGAACATGAAAAATATTTAAAAATAAATCAAGTAATAAACATTCATAAAATATTAGTTTACTGGTCTTTTGTGCTGCATATCCCTCTTAAATCTTTTAGTCAGCTAAACTATGATTATTTTTGTTTGTTTTTAACCACGTTTATCCTGGACCTCCCTCTGTAGATTATGATGCACATGGCTGTAATATCAACATTTGAGAGAAGAAGAATAAGGAACTCAGAAGATCTTCAGCTTTTTACCAAGTTACTTGCTCATCTGCCTTTAGTAAAATAGAAAGTATTTATAATTTGATTTTTAAAGATATATTTTAGCTTTATTTTATTTTTAATTAAGTATGTTTGGAGGAGCCTGTGGAAGTATATGCACACTAAGTGCAGGTATCCCTGGAGGCCAGAAGAGACTTTCAGATTCCCTGAAGATAAAGGAGATTGTAACCTGACTGATGTGCACAGTAGGAACTGAAGTTTGGTACTCTAGAGCAATGGCTGATTAATTGGCTACTTAATTAGTTAATGGCACTTTTTGCTCTTGAAGACCTCTGTTTGTCAGCAGAATGTGAAAACATCTGCTGACAAAAGGTCTCCATTTTTACTTGTTAATTACAGCTAATTGCAGGCTGAATGTCTCTTCTCTGGATAGAAGTACCCTGCTGTTTAAGGTTGGAGCCCTCCCCTTCTGGATGGCCATTCTGAGCTAGATATTAAGGTGTAGGACTCCCTCTCCCCATCAGAGCCTCCTGATCTCTCAGATGCCACCAACCACATTTGTTGGATGGCTTGAACACAGATCCTAGCTAACTCTCCACTCTCTTCACCTATAGGATAATTATTTGGTACTGTGTTCTTGTTCATATGATAAGAGTGTGCTGTTTAATGCAAATCAAGCATCCTCAATGTGCCTAATTTTAAACAGTTATATACACCAATCCTTGGAGCACCCCAATCGCAAGGGGTATATAGCCTTTGTTTTCTTGAATTAGAGTAAAACTTGCTCTCTGCGGTGGTTCCCAGAATGTCTGATCTCTGTCATGCTTGATGGCCTTCCAAGCTTTTCACCTAATTTTTCCCTCCTGCTTTCCTGGGTTGGTGGGAAACATGAGGCTGGAGGAGAACCACCTTATCTCTGTAATGCTTGGGATCAAAAGTTGCACACATCACAGCATTTCTGGATGTGAGGTCCCCAATCAACCAGTGCCTTGGGGGTGGGACTCTGTAAAATGAGTTACAACTAATGTTTATTTCACAGTAATGTTGCAGGCAAGCTTCAGGTTACAGAATCTTCTCAGTTGAACACAGTGGCCTATGGAGAAGAAATAAGAGCAGAAATTTGAGGCCACCCTGTGTAACTGCCCTTCCTTACAGAAAAGAGAGGAGATTTAAAGGAAGCAAAAGAATTATAGAATCTTCTTTGCCACCTTTCTTCCTTGTAGGCTCATTTGATAATCATTACCCAGTGGAGACCATGCTGCTCTCTAAAGTTCATATTTCCATAGATAGAGGTTTCAAATCTGAGACAAATGGCAGAGGTGCCTATTTATCACATTAAACCTAGCTGCCAATTTACTCCCAGAAATCCCTCAGTCCTTCCAAAGCATAATATGATTCTTTTGGCTGGCATACCCCACTCCTTACCCTGAATTTTCCTAGTCTGGGCTAACCTCTCATCCCCATATCAACTTTTAGATTGTTTTGCATGGTCAGGTAAAATGTTTTAACTAATGACTCTGATGTAAAAAATCTTAGAGAACCATGTAAAGTTAAGAAAATACACTCTTAGTAGTAAAGCCAGGGACTCTTTAAGGTTGATGAGCAGAAATAAAAGCCCAAGGTAGCACTTGCTGACTGGACACTCTCCAGCTGGGCCTGTAACTGAGACAACAGTTGATTTTTTATACTTGTTTTTGCCCTCAGCTTCTTGATATGATTTAATAAAAGTTATTATTGAGCAGGTACACACTCCACCATTCAATATTTAAAGTAGAGGTGGCTGATTGTTTTTTATATATAAAAGTTTAGATTTGTGATACTTTAAAGACTTTTATAAGATTATTTTTATTGTAATTGATTCTTGGTTACCCAAAATTTCACCTTGCCAGTAAAGAAATGCTGGCTGAGAAGTTAAGTTGCTTGCTTATCTTGTTAATTTATTACAAGTTGGTTAATTACAAGTGTATATGGGGTCTTGGGAATAACTTGTTTTTTATATTTGTTTCTCACCCATAATATGTAAAACATTTGATCATGTGAATGTATTGGGGAATATGTGGGTTTTTGCATATATTATTAATTTGGTACTCAACTCAAAGAAAAATTGAGTTTAACCACATTGTGTGTTTAGCTTGAAAGATCTTGCTGGGATAGATAAGCTGTGGAAAAAGTAAAAGTGTGATCTGAACTGGCCTTCTGGGTCTTGTTCCATCCACTAAGGTATATGTGGTTTGGACCTCACTCTTTGGAGTTTGTTTCATCTGAAAAGATGTATGTATATGTATGTATGTAAGGTTGGGATGGAACTTGTTCTTTTGTGTTTGTTCCATCCATCATGATGTATGAATATGTAGGTAAGGTGGTTTGGTGCTTGCTCTTTGGAGTTTGTTCCATCCACCTATATGTATGTATGTATGTAAGGTGGTTTGGAACTTACTCTTTGGAGTTTCTTTCCAAAACCAAACAAGCAAACAAAAAATAATTTCTTTTGAATGCTCTATCACATCCCAGAAAAGAGCCTCAGATGCCAGAGTAGATAGTTGTAAGCTGCCTTTGTGGATGCTGAGAAATGAACTCAGGACTTCTGGAAGAGCAGCTGGTGCTCTTAACCACTGAGCCATCTCTGGAGCCCCCAAGTGCTTATCTCTTAGACTGCTTAAAATCCCCTACCTTGGGAATATCGAAGCCCACTAGGGCCTAGGACTTCCTCCATCAATTAACAATTGCCATTTCTGAATTTCAGTGACCTGATAATTACTAACCGACCATCTTCACACCTAATGGACCAGCTTTGACAGTTCAGCATGGCCAAATTCCATATCGTATGATTGGCTTTCCCTTGTGATCCCCTGGCTGGGAGCTGCAGCTCTGGCCAGTGTCAAAAGAAGGAGGGTCATCTGCCACCTCCTTTGTGGCTAGACTGTAATTGCTGGTCCCACCATATGTGTGCACTTTGATCTCTAGTATATACATGATAATGTCTTTCTCCCTTTCCTCCCTCCTCTCTTTTTCTTTTAAATTTTTTTTTTAAAGACATGGTTTCTGTGTGCAACTCTGGCTGTACTGGAACCCCTCTGTAGACCAGGCTGGCCTCAAACTCGGGCATCCACCTGCCTCTGTTTTCCAAGTGCTGGCATCAAAGCTGTGTGCCCTCACTGCCAGGCTCCCTGTCCTTCTCAAAGTTTCCTTCAGAAAATTATTCCCAAAGAGCCTCTGTGGTTCTTCAGACTGTTCACTAAAGGAACTGCTACACTAACTCCAGAAAGTCTGTATAGCATAAACATGTGTTATGCAAGCATAAAATTATGCAAACAGATGAGAAGACACGTTTCCTATAGGAATCAGCTTCCTGGAAGTCCCTAGCAAGAACCCTAACATGGGCATCTAAGCCGAAAGACGTATTTTAAGTCCTACGCTTATTTGGTTACAAGACTGGAATTGATGAGCTCCTTTTTTGCTGTTTCTCTATGATTCTTGAAACAGTACAATTAACTATTCAAGAAAACATTTCTAATAGATCACTAAAAGCTTTAGCAAATAAGAGTAGAAGGAAAATAAAATTTTAGGAGAGGTAATAAATCCGATTCAGCATCAGGAATTGCTTGTGGAAAAACCAAACATTGTAGGTAGTAAAAGGACAAGAGTTTAGGGCTTTCTAAAGAAAATGTTTAATCAGGATCTGTTAGGATAAATGTTCTGGATATTCCCACTGCAGTAAAGCTACTACAAAACCATTACCTAACACAAGTATTTATGATGAGGCAGAAAGAAGATGGGCAAACATAGGAGGTCAAAAAGTTTTGTATTATACTATAAGTTTTACGGACAGACTAGCTCAAGCATCTTAAGGAAAGATTGTAAATCTTTAGCAAGCCAAACAGAAAAAATTCCCCTCAGTGTTTACCTCCAGGGGAGTTGTAAATCTTTAGCTGACCTAGTTCGGAGGATTATTAACAACCCCTAATTAACTAACAATAAACTACATAAACAGGCCACAAGTTTAACAAGCCCCTGGCCCTCAACTAGCTAAATTGGCAAACAAGTCACTAGTTCTATGTTTGCTCTGCTTAAGAGGCTGTTAGGCCAAGATTTTTTGTAAACACTGCTTCTACCAGGTTACTCTTTCAGGTAAAATATAAACTTTGTAAATGTTCCGGGGAATATGTCAACTTTAAGGTGCTTCTTTGTAAGATTACTATAAAAGTGTTGGCTTGACTTCAGTAAAGTGCAGAAGATCCAAACCAATACCACCTGGTGTGGGTCTGACTGTCATTTCGCCTATCTGTGCCTTCCTGATACCTGAATTCTCTGATTTTCCCTCAGACGCGGGGCACCCAAGGGGGCTGGTCTGCGGCAAGGAACACATAGTCTTGCTGTACAGATCTCTCTTTTGGATGAAACTAATGGTGGTCAATGCCTTCATTATGTGCTTTCACCGTCTTCTAAACCCATTTTAATTGTCACCTTGACACATAGGAGGCTCATCTGAGAGGGAAGCTTTCATGGGGGAATTGTCTAGATTTGGCCTTGGGGCATACCTGTGGGAAATTGTCTTGGTTACTGACTGATTCAGGGGTACCCAGCCGATTTCAGGTGGCACCATTTCAACTCCAGTAATCTTGGGCAGTATAAGAAGGCTAGCTAAGTGTGAGCCTGTGAGCAAGCAAGCCAGCAAGCAGTGTTGTTCCTCTGTGGGTCCTGTCATGACTTCCCTCATAGATGGATTGTGACCTGGAAGTTTTAAATCAAATCCTTTTCTCTGCCAGTTGCTTCTGGGTGGAAAGTTTTTTCATCATAGCAACAAAGTGAAACCAGAACAGCACCCACCTTGGGAAGAGCTAATGAGGAGTATCAGTCTCATAAAAGATTCCTAGGCCCAGATTTCTTGGTTCTGTTGCTCTCCTTGTGGAGCTCCAGACCGTTCCTGGTCTTCCTATCTCCCCCTTCTTTCATATGATTCCCTGCACTCTGCCCAAAGTTTGGCTACAAGTCTTAGCATCCATTTTGATACCCTGCAGGGTAGAGTCTTTCAGGGGCTCTCTGTCTTATTCCTTATTTTCAGCTTCTTCCGATGTCCATCTTCTTTGCCTTTCTGAATGAATATTGAGCATCTTACCCAGGGTCTTCCTTGCTTAGCTTCTTTAGGTGTACAGATTTTAGTATGATTGTTCTATATTATATGTCTAATATCCAGTTATAATTGAATATATACCATGTATGTCTTTCTGCTTCTAGGATAACTCACTAAGGATGATCTTTTCTAGTTCCCACCCATTGTCTATAAATTTCATGATTTCGTTGTTTTTAATTACTGAGTAGTATTCCATTGTATAAATGTACCACGATTTCTGTATCCATTCCTCAGTTGAGGGACATCTGGGTTGTTTCCAGATTTTGTCTCTGACATGAACTCAGTGACTGACTCTTTGATCACCTCCCCCTGAGGGGGGAGCAGCCTGTGCAGCACAGAGGAAGACTATGAAATCTGAAAGACAGTCCTGATGAGACCTGACAGGTTATGGCCAGATGGAAGAGGAGGAAGGGAGGGATTGGGAGAGCATAAGGGTAGGGCTACAGCTGCGATACAAAGTGAATAAATTGTATTAAATAAAAATTATATTAAAAAAGAAATGACAGTAGTTGGATTTATCCATTATGAAAAACTGTATGCAATGAAATATAATTGTATGCACAAAAATAACTGATGAAGAAGGGCAGACTGTCCTCCAGCTGATGTAGGAGGTTCCTGAAAGCTACTTTCTGTTCTTTTGGACTTCATTTCCCTGTACTAAATAAGGCTCTCCTGAACGGGCAACTCTGCCTGCCATTTTCCTGGAGTTTACCTCCCAAGAGTGGCCTGGAGTTGATGGAGGGAATGATAGAGGGGAGGAGGGGAGGAAACGGACAGTCAGTACAGTCCCACTGAGCCCCAAAATATCCCCAGTGATATCCAATTAGATCAGCACTTCCTCCTAAAATTCTCCCAGCAGGCAGAGTGCATGAATAAATGAAAGGGTCACATCAGGGGATGGAGGCGTGACCGAGACTGTCTTAAGTCCCACCCTCACCACTGCTTGAACTGGGGTGTGGTTCTGCACACCTGGAATCCCATTGCCCCAGAGGTAGAGGCAAGAGGATCAGAAGATCAAGGTCATTTTAGTTTATATGTAATTTTTAAGACAATACAGATGGGAGACCCTGTCACACATCCACACAAAATCAACTTCTAGCCTCTCCTCTTTCTGTGTGTGTGTGTGTTTACAGATGAATGTAGGGGCTCACAGAGACCAGAAGAGGGTGTCAGATCACCTGGATCTGGAGTTACAGACAGTTGTGAGTAGCCCAACATGAATGCTGGGAACTAAATTCAGTTCCCCTGGCAGAGCAGCAAGTGCTCTTAACTACTGAGCCATCCCTCCAGTCCCTATTTTTAGCTTCTAAATTTTAATACCCATTTTCCTGTGGAATTTGTGAAAACATACTCCAGTCAAAACAGGCAACATGGAAGGGAAACACTAGTCACAGATTGGCAGTAGAATACATTTATGTCTCCAGCAGAATCTTATATTAATATATAATCTTATATTAAAATATAGCTTTGTTGTTCAGGCTTTCTGTTGGGTATGTGTAGTGTGTGTGACATCTTAGTTACTTTTCTGCTTCTGTTATTGAAGAGTTTAAGTTAGCCTGGGTGACTACATTTTGAAATGAGAGGCCATCTTGACCGGAAGCTGAACTCAGGTACCACAAAATATCACAGAGTGTGCACTTGGCAGTAAACAAAGTTAACTCTCCTAGCAACAGCCTCCAGGAAATATCACAGAATAAATACTTGGTAGAAAACAGAGACCATCTCCCTGGCAACAATCAGTGAGAAACATTTGGGCAAATTCTCCCCAATGTTCCAGACGTAGTTTAAAAGAATGGCAATTGTGATTATGTGCCTCAGCTAGAGGGTCACCTCACCATGACTTTTACCCAACCCTGTACTGCCAAGGCATGAATACCCCTGCTTGCTGTCATGGACACAACCTGCTTTCGGTTTTTCCCTTTAAAAACCCTGTTCACCCAGTGCTCAGGGTCCCACTTTTCTACTGCTGCATCAGTTAGACTTGGGTCCCGGGTTTGATTGCTCTCATAATAAAGCTCTCTTCCTTTTGCATCAAGTCATCTCCTGGTGGTCTCTGAGGGTCTTGTGATCCTGGCATAACACTCAGAGTCCTTAGATGAGAAGGACTCCCTTAGCCTTCCTGTGTGTGTGAGGTTGTGAGATCCGCTGGAAGTGGATTCAGACAGTGGTAGGTGTTGGGGATTGAGCCTAGGTCCATCTGGAGCAGCAGGCACCTCCTCAACCACTGTGACATCCCTCCAGCAGTTGGTTATGTAATTAAAAAAGAGTATTAATCACTGTCAAACAAAATTGCTACAAATCATCTGATACTGGGATTTTGGGGTGAAGAAAACTCAGAGATCTGCTTGCCACTGCCTGCAGGAATGCTAGGATGACAGGCGTGTGCTGCCACACCCGGCCTTTTTTAAATATGTATTTGGAAGAGATTTATTATCTGTGTCTGACTCCTACTAACATAATCCAAGGTCCAGAGAACCAAGGACCCCTTCTCCCAACTCCCAGACACTGGAATATTTTATACAGTAGCAGTAGCTTCTGAGACATGGGGCGGGACGATAACATAACAGAGCAACTGGGACTGTATGGCATGCCAGGGAGATCTGCAGACACGGGGATCAGCGGAAAGGCAATGCAGTCTCTGACAATGATGATGGGCCACAGAGCAGCAGCGGCGTGAAGGGTCTCCTGGGAAGACCCTGGGTCTCAAGGGAAGCTGACGGACCACATCACGAGTTGGTGGGAACAGCCTGCGTGGCATTCTGGGATTTGTAGGCATCCCCACCCACCCACCCAGATATGGGACTGCAAGCAATCCCAGAAGTCATCGCGGCGCCTGACGTCATTTTGGTAGTTCTCAGATACAATCTCAGAAGTACTTGCTTCGAAGCCATGTTTGTAGTTCCCAGATAAAATTCTATAGGAGCCCTTGCTTTGTAGTTCTCGATACAATCCCAGAAGTCCTTGCTCCGAAGCCATGTTTGTAGTTCTCAGGCAGGTGGGTCTCTGCCGCAATGCATCTTGGGACTTTTGGTACTTAGTGATCAGTGAGCTCTCCGAAGTGAGAAACACAGGGATAAAGGTCTGTCTGTGACTAGAAGTTTTGTGTTTACATCTCTGTGACGGGGGCCAAAGAGATGGCGGGGCGGTCTCAGCGCCTTCCAGCCCAGAAGTCTCTGCTGTGTGCGGGGCGGATCCAGAAGCCAAGCGCGAAGGGGCGTTACTTTCGCTAGAGGCCTGCCACTACCTGGACCGGTTTTCCCAGGTCAGCAATCTTCTTATACCTAGCTGTTATGAACTCATAGTCCTGCTTACACGCGGGGCGGGGGGGGGGGGGGAGGGCGGCGATTTGGGGTTCCCTGCCTCCCTCCTCTGTCCACCGCCCGCCGACTGTCTGCTTGGAGCCCCCGAGCGGCTCGTGTGTGGGGCAGAACCGCAGGTAGGTGGATGGCGGGAAGAGAAGAGGCCCACTCCTCTGCTCCCACCTGGCCTGCGTGCGTCCTGGGGGAGATGGGTGCACCCCGCCCTGGGTGAGGTTGTGCACAACCTTGTATAGGTTGTTCTGGCGCCCTCTGCTGGCCCACGGGTGCACAAGCAGGGAGGACATTATTATATAAATAATGTTTAGGGGGCTGGAGGTTGAGTAAGTAAGGTGCACCGTGCTTGGTTATTAGGGTGCTGGAGAGTCAGTACAGAGGGATCTGGCCACCTCTGCTGGTCTGAAGGCATACACACATGGACAAAGAGAAAAAGTAAGAGGTGGAGGAGGAAGAAGAGGAAGGAAGGAAAGAAAGAAAATGAAAGAGAGAGAGAAAAGAGAAGGAAGGAAGGAAGGAAGGAAGGAAGGAAGGAAGGAAGGAAGGAA
>NW_026592368.1:91436-122398 GCF_907164565.1 Psammomys obesus | reverse complement strand
GAAGGAAGGAAGGAAGGAAGGAAGGAAGGAAGGAAGGAAGGAAGGAAGGAAAACTAATTGAAACTTGGTTACTATTTGGTGTTGATTTGCTGAATTTGAACCTACATACACAGGTACATGTGCAGGTATTCTGTAGTGATATAAGTAACTGAAGTTTTTCCACATGGTAAATAAAATATTTTCAACCAGAAGGAAGGTGTGGAACATGGCAAACCAACATATTTTTGTATCAAATAGGAATGACTTGATGAACTTCTTCAGAGGAAGTTTCTCATATTTAAAGACAAGAGCTATCCCTGGCTTAATGAACTTTCACTAGTCATCTACACCCTCCCAGTACCCAGGAGATTTGTACTTCCTTAAATTATGGATTGACAGGTTTGATTACTCACTTCCTGCTTCGCTATGTGAAAATCATGACCCATACCCAATTTCTATAGAGATTAAACCAGAAGAAAATTATGTGATGACCATTTCAGAGCCCAGCTATTCCATATGGAATGCAGTATCCCATGCCCTTCATAAAACGCTGTTGAACAAAATTGAAATGGGATCTAAAGAAGACAGAAACCCGGACTGGCTTCTACCATGCCAGGTAAGCCTCACTCATAAGCAAGGGAAGCATCAGGATCTTATATTATTTATTGGTAAGCAATTCACTGTCATCAAGCCAATAAGACATTTTCATCTTATAGTTAAAAGTACAAATTAAAATGGAAAAAGGTTCTGTCAAAGCGTATGTGTATATATCTATATCTTACATGATTTGGGGCCTGAAAGCACTCATTTGAAGACATTAAATTTGAATGTCTTTCAACAAATGTTTTCCTAGTGTGAGATGAAATTCTGTAAGATAAATGTGTAAATAGTGTAAAAATATAGCAAGTTCAATAACGAAAATTGTTATGATTTCATGGAATATTTCCAATGCCGTAAGATATAGACTAGGGAATCATATCCAAAGCAACCCTTTCACCTAAAATACAATCCGCATTAATGACAAAAGACCATAAGACCATAAGAAGATCTTTTTTGGACAATAAATAGCCTGTCCTAGAGTTAGCAGTAACTGAAACGTAATTGCTTTCACAGATTATTTAGTATTAATAAGGTATGATGAAGGTGAAACCAAAACTGTGCTCCCATTATTAAATTTTAGAACACAGACAGTGCTCATGAGCCTGGGCCATATCTCATCATGTTAGTGATAAGTGTAATGTGTGGGTTTTAAACCAACAAGATATAAAGTAGGACTCATTTACACTTACGAGCCCTGGAGATCACCTTCAAATAGGGTATCATGAAGAAGATTGTTGATCAAGTCAGTTGAACTTTTCATTCAGTCAACGTTAGGTAAATAAAAGATGAAATGTGAATGTTTGTATACTATATAATTTAGTATTAGGGAATCAGTAATATTTGACATTGATATTGACATAGTCTGTAATCGTGGCTTGTAGTCATAATATATTAGGTAAGTGAGTATGTCTCTTGTACAGATAACTGAGTATCTATATAGCAGTTCTTTATAACACGATTTATTAATTAATTAACACAATATTAGGTTGTGTTATTAATTTTCAGGAGTTAATTTTTGTAATCAAGATAATACTGGTGTCTTTACAAAAATATACAAGTGTTTGTTTCTTCCTTTTCTCTTTTGTGGAATACTTTGAGGAGTATTTCAGTGAGTTCTTTGAGACTCTTGTAGAATTCATGCTGAATGTCTAGACCTAGGCTTGCTTTCTTTAATTTTTTTCCTTTTAATTGAGAGATTTTTAAATTATCATTTCTATCTTGGTTGTTATGTGGTTGTTACTTCCTCTTGATTTAATGTTGTTAGATTTTATACATCTAGAAATCTACCCATTTTTTTTTACATTTAAATGCTTAGTTGAATTAAGACTTTTAAAATATGAACCTATGATTCTCTGCTTTCCTCAGTGCATGTTGTAGTGTCTGTTAGATCAGGATTGATGCAGTTGACATGGACTTAAAAGAGAACAGACAGGCATTTCCAAAAGCAGGATTTTTCTCTCAGACAAAACACTGATATGTTAGTCTTTTGAGGGGGGGAAGTGGAGATTCTGCGCTGTAGTACCAGAGGTTGTAAGTAGCTTGATGGGGAGAAGGACATACCGTGGGGGTTCAGTGTTAAATTTCTGGCCTTAGTCCTGTTTTCTGTAGGTGTGTGGACTTATTTCTGGGTGTTTGATTCAATTCCATTGACCCACAAGTCTATTTCTCTGCCAATACTATGCTGTTATTATTACTATTGCTCTATAGTATAGCTTTAGATCAGGGATAGAGATAACTTCAGAAGTTCTTTATTGTACTGGGTTGTTTTAATTATTTTTTTAATATGATGTTGAGAATTGTTATTTCAAGGTCTGTAAGGAATTGTGGTGGTATTTTGATGGAAATTGCATTAATCTCTAGATTTCTTTGGGTAGGAAGACCATTTTTGCTGTTATTCTTACTGATCCATAAGCATGGGAAATCTTTCCATCTTCTGATATCTTTTTCAGTTTCTTTCTTCAGAGACTGGAAGTTTTTTTCATACAGATCTTTCCCTTGCTTGGTCAGAGTTAAAGCGACATACTTTATGTTATTTGTGACTATTGGAAGGTTGTTGTTGCCCCAATTTCTTTTTTTATTGGATTGTTTTAACTTTATGCTGCAAATTGAATATACCCAACACTATTTTGTCTGAAAATGCATTGTTTTAATGTGGTTTACAGTTTTATGTGAGGGTAAAGGTTACTCTATCATCATTCATTTAGCAACAAGAGTGGGTGAAACTGAAAATAGTATGAAGCAATGTACAATGTCATAGAAATAAGACTTTAGTATAGTTTAGTGAAGCAGTGCAACTTGTTACAGTCATGTAAAAGACAGCACACTAAGTATGACTTAATTGAGAAAACCAAAAGTGAAATTAAAATATGCTACAGAACTGTGCAATGAATCTGAATATGACACTGGAATCTTTTTGAACATGCAAAATAAAATTTGATATCACCGGGTTGGTATTTTCCACAGACACTGACTAAAATTAAAACCATCTTTTGTTATAGTTCATGTAAAATTGCACATATCTCCTACTTGATGGAATACCTACACACAGCCTATACAGAGTTGTCGTAAACTGACAGAATTGCTATGGATCCCCATAATCTTCTCAGTAGATTTTCCATACACTTGAAGTTACTAATGAGAAGTATCAGAATTATCATACCATTGCACTTATATTTTTTAGTGGGATGAATGTAACATTAAAGAAAATAGCCCAGTTTTTGAGAAAACACACAAAATTATTTGCCAGGTTATTGTTATAAAATTTGAAGAATTTATTACTACTCATGGAAACAATAATAAATAATAATAAATCTTGTTTTAGCCTTTCATTTTCAGCTGGGCTTAGAGGTGCGTGCTTATAATCCCAGTACTTGGGAGACAGTGGCAGAGCGATCTATGTGATCTTGAGGCCAGGTTGGTCAAAATAGTGAGTTCCACTACAGCTATGGCTATGTAGAGATATTCTGTCCCAAAATGTTTCAAAAGTAAGAATATATCTCAAGTTATGGAAATGTTTCTGGTATAATCTTACCAGACTCTGAGTGGTTTCAACCAATCCTTTTGTCATCTTTACTCACATTTAGAGTGAGTGTGTTAACAAACAAAATAGGAAGCAATGAGGGAAGTCCATTCACTGAGGGATAGAAATCCATTGAGTCCTTCAACAACCATGTAGCAGGGACTTGTTCACTTTCAAGTGCTAGGAGACAAAAGCAGTGATGGAAAATCTCCAACGTCTGCATTGTAATAGCATATTTGTAAGCCTGAGAGTTAGTGGTTCTGCTTCCCTTCTGTACCCAACTTTGGTTATTCTCACTGATATTGGATGGCTCAGAATTACCTGTCTTTCCAAGTTCATTGCATTTGATGCATTCTTTCCTCCTAGGGCACCAGATATACAAATGGTGAAAAAAATACATATATATGTGATTCATTATTGTAAAAAATATTTTCTTAATGTATATATTATTTTTAATTAAAATCGATTTAAGTGCATAATTTTTGGTACTGTGTATAGCAATTGCATGCCAGGTATCAGTGAAGGCCAGAAGAGAGTGTCTGATCCATGTGATTAGAGTTACAGACTGTTTTGAGCTGTCCCTTGTGGATGGGAATCAAAGCTAGGCCCTGTAGATGAGCAGCCACTGCTCTGAGAGGCTGAGCCATCTTTTCAGCCCCATGAGCATGTCATTAATTACACTGTTTGCATAGTTGATCCTAAGTTAATCTTTAACTCAGCACTGATGATCTAGAAGAAATATAAGATTAATAACATGAGAAACTAACTTAGACTTGGTGCTTAAAGAAGATTCTCACCCCAGCCCTCCCCCAAATTAGGCAAGTGTCTAAATTATGATGACAGAGATATTGACAATATAAGTCATTAAAATGATACTGAGCCCTTAGCCAAAGGCAAAAGACTGAGTTTATCTCACATGTAATAATTAAGCATCAAGGGTTGTCTACAAGGATACATGTCAGATGTCCTCTGGCTGGAGTTTATGCTTCCTGTAAAGAGAGAAAAAGAACTTCCAGGCTTGAAGACTGACTTGTCTGAATGGAATTGTATACTGCTTCACCAATGCTAGGAAAATATTTAGTTAGGAGCCTGAAGTGGTGCTTACTTGAGATGATGTGTTGATTGCTCTCAGAGGAATCCTGGATTCAGAAAATAATTACTCTTTAAGGCTCAGGAAAGCAGGCGTTTACAAATAGCTGCGGAGTATGAGTGAACTAATAGGGAGTGACCTTTGGATAATAAAGGAAGAAGATTAAAAGACCAGAGAGCAATGCTTGGGGAGTACCTGAGAACTAGCCTCTAACTCTGTTCTCTGCATCTGCTTAGCTATGGTGGGTCAGTTCCCTCCAGGTCCTCCACTCTTTCCTTTCTTGGCAACTACATGTAGCTGTCTATGAAAGCTCCCTTCAGACCTCCACTCCGTGGTCTTCTAATGGAACTTTTTTGCATTTTTTACTAATTATTATTTATTAGCATTTATTCACTTTGTATCTCAGCTGTGGCCCTCCTCCTCATCTCCTCCCAATCCAACTCTCCCTCCCTTTTCTCTCCCTATGCCCTACCACTAGTCCACTAGTAGGGGAGGGCCTTCTCTCTTTGTATCTGACCCTAGCCTATCAGGTCTCATCAGGACTGGCTGCATTGTCTTCCTCTGGCCTGGCAAAGCTGCAACCCCCAGAGGAAGGTGATCAGAGAGCCTGTCATGGACTTCATGCCAGAGACAGCCCCTGCTCCACTTAGAAGGGAACCCACTTGGAGAATGAGTCTATGGGCTACATCTGAGCAGGGGTTGTAGGTCCTCTCCAAGAATGGTCCTTATTTAGGTCAACAGTCTCTGTGGGGTCTCCAGGGCCCAGGTTTTTTTGTTTTGTTTTTGGGGTTTTTTTTGTTTGTTTTGTTTTGTTTTTCTGTTTGTCTTCTTTTGGATCTCCTGTCCCCTCCAGGTCTTTATAGCTCCAACTTCTTTCATAAAATTCCATGTGTTCTGCCCAAAGTTTGGCTGAGTCTCAGCCTCTGCTTCATTACCTCAATCAGGGGTCCTGTCTGTGGTAGACTCCTGTCCTGTTCCCTGTCTTCTCCTGCTTCAGACGTCTATTGCATTTGCCCTTCTGAATAAGGATTGAGCATCTTCCCTTGTCCAGCTTCTTTAGGAGTATAGATCGCAATATGTTTATACTCTTTTATATGTCTAATATCCACATAGGAGTGAGCATATACCATGTGTGTCTTTCCTTGAGTAAGGGTCACCTTACTCAAGATGATCTTTTCTAGAACCTACAGTTTGCCAGCCAGAGAATTCCTGCAGCTAGTAAATGGCTTCAGCAAATGGTTGAGTACAAAAGGAACACACACACACACACCACAAAATCAGTATGCTCTAGAATACAAAAGACAAAAGGGCTGAGAAAGAAATTAGGGAAATAACACCCTTTACAATAACCACAAATTAAATAAACTACCTTGGGTGAGACTCTAACCAAGTGAAAGATCTGTATTAAAAAAAAAAAAGTCTAATGGGATCCTCAATCCCACTCTTTCATTCCTTTAACCTGCCTGCCTGGTCGGAATAAGGATATTCTAAAGACACATTTATATCTCCCCCTTAGGTGACATCTAGTGAAACTATGGATTCGATGAAATTCTAATTTCCCCTCAAATCTCATTCTATGAAAACGCTAATTCCTCCAGATGAGACCTTCTCTGTTAAATAAACATTAATTTGGTGTCCGAATATCTTGTAGGAGATAAAGGTGCTGAGAATGACAGAGGGATTTAAGGATACCAAAAATTTATTATGTACCTTGGTTAGATCACTTAGTTGTGTGTATCTTGCCTTCTGTCTAAAACTGTTAGGATTTCAAGGATGAATTAGTTTAGCTTCTTCATTGGTCAAAATTACTAAATAAATATTTTGTTTTCATTTTTCATTAATAATTTCCCTTTGTCATTGTTTTCTCTCTTTTTTATTTTAAAGAATAGTCCTACTGTGTATCTCTGGCTGTCCTGGAACTCAGTATATATCCTAGATATACTCACCTTGCCTCCAGAGTACCTGCATTTTAAGTAGACATGTCATAGCTTGATAATTCAGTTCTTTTAATTGGCTTATTGAGGATGAGTGGCTGATCCTGGCTGGACAGGGTCACCAGGACATGGGCTCTGGTCCTAACTCCAGGACCGGAAGAAGATTCCTATCAAATGCAACCCTCCTGGTAAAAGCCCACTGTCTTCTTTTTATGCAGTATTGTTTTCCTTTATCATTGAGTCTGTTATAACTCATCTAAAAACTAGGGCAGAGTTCAATCCATAGTCTATAGAGAGTGAAACCCAGGCTCACAGAGATAAGTGGTTTTGTAATATAGTTAAATGTAACTGTTATCTTACTCATCCCATCATTAAATTACATCACTAAATGAAGTGGAAGCCACCTCAGCCAGTTATGGTGACATAGGCCTGTAATAGTGGTACTTAGAAAGAGGAGGTAGGAATTTCAAGGTTTCAAAATTACCCAAGGAGAGAATGGTCATTGGTATGGTAGGAGGCCCTCAGAACAAAGAGAGGTGGTGGTTGTCCCAGGTCAATGTCCATAGTCTTCCCTGAAGCTCCAGAACTTCAGAGCCATGGCACCAGCAATTGTTTGCTAAGGTATTTTCTGCCTTGTGTTTTCTAATGTCAAGATGTCCAAGGCAGCTTAGGTCACTTCAGGGTCAGATTCCTATTAGTTATTAATGAATGTAACTCTCCTGCAAGTGGGGAAATTAGCCTCAGGAAAAATGGGAGTGGAAGAATTTGGGAAAGGATGAAGACAGGACAAGGAAATTTATGTTATCTATCTTTTATTTAAAGATTTATTTATTTATTATATATAAAATGTTCTCCTTGCATTTGTTCCTGTGTTCTGGAAGAGGGCACCAGATCTTATTATAGATGATTTTGAACCACTGTGTGATTGCTGGGAATTGAACTCTGGACCTTTGGAAGAACAGCCAGTGCTCTTAACCTCTGAGCCATCTCTCCAGCCCCAATGTAATATATTTTAATTAACATGAACAAAATAAAGAAAAAGTGGTTAGAAAGCTGACATAGCAGTTAAGATCAGTGGTCATTTTTACAGAGAACATGAGTTCCATTTCAGAAACTAGCTGGTAGATGTCCATCTTTAACTTCATTCCCACGGGATCTGATGCCCTCTTCTGGTCTCTGTAGGTACTATGCAGAGACACATGCAAAACATCCATATAAATAAAAATAAAGCTTAATAAAATGGAATTTGCTGCAGTGGGGTCATAGCCTTGAGAGAAACTGCAGCTAGGGCTAGTTGAAATGAACTCCTTTTGGTCCTGCATATAAGCAGTTGTGATATTGTTCTGAGCCAGCCTCCTCAGAGGCAAAAGCTGCTGTGTTCTGAAGTTAGAATAGCTCAGTATAGCTTTCGTCTAAGAACTGCAAGCACAGTGCTCATACTTAACTTTTCTGTGATGTTTTCTGTATTAGTATTCTCTCTCCTTTGTATTTGTAAGAATATTGGCAATCATAAATCCTTTACATCTATCTTCTAGATTATACATTACAGTCTAGAAGACAGATTTGCTCTATAAAATTCTGTGTGCTTTCAAGGCTAGACTTTTAGTCTTCTGAACCTATTGGAATTACTCAAAGCATAACCTGGAACCTGAACCTGAAATAGACTTAAGGGTGACAGAATATGTGGAATGAAAAATCTGTTCTATTCAGTTCCTCTTTGAGCAGTATACAGAGTTGAATACATTCTATCATTGAAGAGCTTTTCCTATGTTAAACTTTTATATGCACAGAGTGATTTCTCCCTGGGAAGTGTGTTAATTCTAGAATAGCCACAGCTCAAGGTTTCTAGAAAACTGTTTCTGAGTCAAGCTCTTCTATGTTGACTCAAGTAACCTTGATCCCATTATGTTGCTTCCCAGGGCAATGGCAATGTTGTCATCTTGATTAAGGTAGATAATAATTTCAGTTAAAGGGCAGTACCACCACTGAGTTTTAAAATTACCATTGGAGTTATATAGTCACCCTCCATTGCAGTAGCAGGAAAAAATATGCATGGAGCTCGGCTTATAGGAGGACTCGTTTATTGTCCATATCACAGGGAGAAATAGAATAGGCAGACACCTGCTTATATCACTGTTGTGAAAAGGGATCTGATCATAATTTTGTTATTTCACAGCAGGTATGAATTAACGTCAGGTGAATGAAGATAAACCAGATTGCTGGGTGTACAGTTTGGGGAGGATAGCTTGACTCAATGAATATTGAATATGCAACTAGAGGACTGTCCTTTGCGTATATATCTAATCCACTTACACATTTATGCCAGTTCTGAGGTTTGAAGCATAGGCCACTCACTGTAACTGTGTGTGTCAGCTTACAGATCTAAACAAGCAACATCACACTTAAGCAATTACCATTGCCAGGGAATCGCCTGATCTTTTTCCAAGACACTATAGCAATGATCTTTTGTTCAATTACATTTATCTTTTAAAAAGTTAACTAATTGATTTCTATTAAATTTGATTGTCTCTAAATGCATCACTGCTCTAATCTCTTATGTGTTGTTATTCCCATTGTTTCCATGTCATTGGGAATGTCTTTCCATTTTTCTCAAGTGCTGTTGATTATTTCTGTATAGAGCAATGTCTCCTATAGCACAGGCTTGCCTCATACCATGTTACTGAGAATTACTTTGAACACGTAATCTTACTTCTGCTGCACAGTACTGGGAAAACAGTCCTAAAATTCCTTCCAGGCTGGACTTTGACTGGTCAATGATAAAGAAAAACAGGGCAGTGAATGAGTGTCCTCCAGTCTCTCTGGCTCTTAGTGGGCTTACAAATGAAGAAGGGCTTGTGCAAGAATTGAGATCTATTATCAGATTTTTTTTTAAGATGGTATATTCATAGCACAGAAAGTGATGGACAAGAAGGAGGGAGACAGCTTTCCTGCTTTGACAGTAGTTGACATTAGTAATACATAGTGAGGTAACCAATTTTATGATGATCAACACTTCTCAGCCCCACACACCAGGGTGTGTCTGTGGGATGGGAGTCAGCATTATCTTTTGGTATGTCCTGGGTTCATTTCTTCAGGAAGGTGGGATCCACATGGGTCAATATCAGCAATAGTGTATAGTCTTTTTGGAAGACAAGTGATTTTTAATATCCTTGAGCAGGAGGAATGCCAAATGAGCAGGCTGAGCTGATGTGTGTGGATTCAGTCGGCAGTTTTCTCATTTTAGAGACAAGGCATAGGTTTTGGGGGGAGTCAGAAAGAGTACAGGGTACTGATGGCAGGTGCAGGCGAGACACATAAGAAGAACCCAAGTATGGTGAATAGGAGAACATAAAGGCAAAGGAAGTTAAAGTGGGAGGGTTTCTTGGACCCACCTGCTGGTGGATTGGAGGGGGACATGCATGGTGGAGGGCATGTCTATAGATTGGTGGATGGGAAGCCCTGGACAGGTTCTTAGAGAGGGGTCCTGGAAAAGATCTACAGGTATCCTGATCCTGGGTGTGGAGTTATGAGGAAGAGACACAGGGTCCTAGAAGCCCTGAGAGGAACCTGGAAAGATTGCAAAAGTGGGTGTCAGGAGGCCTGAGTTCCAGGATCCTGAGCTAGGAATGCCTTGTCCATGCTTCTAACATGGTTCTGGAGGCAGGGCAACCCCGGGTCATGCTCCTAGCTGGGTTTCCCCACAGTGCCCCACAGCACTTGATGCCTCCAGGAGAAGAGGCCATTTTGGGCATCAAGAGCTCCACCATGACAGTGCAGAGGTTCCCTGCTACTCCAATGCCTGCAATCATGTCTATGCAACCTCTGCAGCCTGGGCCCTGTCTGTAGTCTTCCTGGGTCCAGAGGCCATTGACAGCTCTTCAGCTGCCATTTTGCCCGCTAACATTAGCAGCTGCCCTGCCCAACCCCAAGCTAGTTCAATCAATTCACCACCCCTTTAGGTCCATTAGAGAAGACTGACAGGAAAACTGGCCAATCCGTGAGACAGGGCTCTGGCTAGGGTATTTTTACCCAGTCATGAGAAGTCCTGAGATGTCCATTATTTTCTTCTCAAACCTTTGCCCTGGCAATTGTTGAGATGAGAGGAGGTGTGCTGTGAAGAAGGTTGACATCTAGGTAGCCAGTGATACTGGTGGAAGGCAGGCACTTGTGATATTTGACCAATGGAGTCATGAGAATGGGAATGATTTTGGCGTCCTGGACGGTGGGACTTGAGGCCAGGGGCCAAATGAAAGGAAGGAGTAGGTAGTAGAAGGGGATTGTCCCACTGAAAGGATAGGCAAGATGAGACAAGGGAGAGTTTCTGGCTTGAATCTTAGAGGGGTGTGACTAGAGAGAACATCTTCAGAGCCTGGGCAGCATGGTTAGGTCAGGTCTTATCCCTCCCTTTTAGGTGAATCTCTCATTAAAACTGATTACACCATCCACCTGTTCCAAATGTTTCCTGTCTTGGTGCAGAATGGCGTGGGTTGGGGTGGGAGGTGTGCATGTGTGTGTGTGCATTTGTCAGGTCATTTTTAAGTCAACAGCCACACACTTGAAAGCTGCTTGTAAAAGCTTGAAGAAGGAATGAATGGGTCCATGATTCTTTTGACACCTCTCTCTTCCTCTTCCTACCCCTTTCCTTTTTATATTTTTTCTTTTGTAATTTTTGAGATAGGATTTCCTGTATACCAGGTTGACTTCGAACTTTTCTGTGTAACAGATGGTGACTTTGAACTCCATATCCTCCTGCCTCCACCTCCCATTCACCACCATGGCCAGACCCTAGATTCTTTTAATAAGTAAGGGAGGGCAAACAACATGTTTGAACCATCAGTGACAGCCAGCATGACTTATAAAATAGATTGTTCTAGGATGTGTGGATGGGCCTTGGACAGGGTGGACAGGGTGGGATGTGTCATAGAAGGATAGGTGTGATCATAGATTTTGCAGGGGTGGTGGTTCCCCTCTGAGGGAGATTCCTGAGTAGTGGAGGCCAGCCTGATTCACAGAAAGTTCTAGATGAGTCTAGGTAAAATAAAATTTATGGCAGTAGCTGTAGAGAGGGAGACAGGAGGAAAAACAAGGAAGTCTATTGAGAATAGGGAATGTCAGGATTTCTAAGGCCTGAGATCTTAACTGTTTATATATTAAAGGGTTCTATCGTGGGAGTAACAGTTGACATTTGCCTCTATCTTTTTTAAATTTATTTTGAGACATGGTCTTAACACAGCCCAAGCTGTCCTCCAGCTCACAGTGTAGCCTAGACTGGCATCAAACTCTGAATTTTCCTACCTCATCTTACAGAGTGCAGGGAAAACTAGTGTGTAATACTGAGCTTACAAATACTCTCTCTTTCTGCATTCCACTCATTAAAATTCTGAAGCTGTCAAGAAAATCTAAACCATTACTAAAATCTCATGTGATAAAAACCCAATGAACTGCCCCTGGCATCCACATCCCTCTATTCTTTTATCCCATTTTTAAAAAGATGTTCTCCTACTGCCAGTTTGTGTGCTGGCTTCTGTTGAACAGCATCAAGATGAAATAGACCTCTTCCTGAGGCTGTAGCTCAGTTGGTAGAGTGACTAACTACCATGCATGAAGCCCTGGGTCTGATCCTCTGTACTTTTGTAAGAGAGATATGATAGTAAACACCTGTAGTCTCTAGCACAGGGGAGGTGGAAGCAGCAAGACAGAAATTCAAGGTCATCCTCAGCTACATAGAGAGATTTTGGCCAGTCTAGGTTACATGGAACCATGTCTACAAAGGGGAGGAGCACCTGACCAGATGGGTCATGAGTTTAAACTGATAGTGGCTCTTGCACAGTACTTTAGTTTGCTTCCCAACAACCACATCTCATTGCTTATGGCCACCTCTAACTCTAGGTTTAGGGTATCTGATACCTCTTTTGTCTGGTTAATGCAGGGTAATTATTTTGAAAACTAATTTAAATTCTCATATTCATTTATTTTTGTTTGTTTGTTTTTGTTTTTCAAGACAGGGTCTCATTATGTAGTCCTGGCTGTCCTGAAATTACTCTGTACACCATGGCTGAACTTGAACTCACAGGTATCTGCCTGCCTCTTTTTCCCAAGGGCTGGGATTAAAGACTGTATTTTTTTTGTTTGTTTATTTGTATAGTTCCTTCCCTGTGTTTGTCATCTGAGATCAGAAGAATTCACCGGATCCTGTAGAGGTGGACCAGGTGCCGTGAGCCAGCCTAAGTGGATACTGTGAATTAAACTTAGGTTTATTTTTGGAATAGCTGGAAGTGTTCTTATCTACTGGGCCATTCCTTTAGCCCTCTCAGTTTTTTTTTAAATTGATATAAGTAAATTTGGGGAATCTGAGGATTTAGCTCAGTGGAAGAAAGCGTGCTCTGCATGTATGAGAGCAAAGATTTCATCCTCCATACTGCAAAAAAAAAAGAGAAAAAAAATGCTTGTTTTGTTTTGCTTTATATTTTCAGACAGGACCTCTTTTAGCCAATGATAGTCATAAACTCACTAGCCAAGGATATCCTTGAACTTCTGATTGTTCCACCTGTACCTCCTAAGTGCACTGATTACAGGCAATACCACTATGTCAAGTTTTATGTGGTGTTGGGCTTGAACCCATAGCTTCATGCATGCTAGGCAAGCACCATACCAACTGAGTTCTATCCCCAGCCCATTTTTTTTCTGTGAAGTCACAGAAAAAATAATCTCATTGCATTTTCTAAAACCTCTCTTTAATCTTTAATACTCTTGGCACCCTTCCACCTGTGGGACAGACTGTTCACTTTGCCACATGTTGACTAAGGCTGTGCAGTATTCACCTTAATTCCAGGAGGAAGAGGGAAATTGCCTACTGAGTGCTGGAAGACAGAAGGTAGGCTATGAGATGACGGGCATAAATGACACTGAAATAGAAATCTCTGAAGGTCTGGAAAAGGTATGGCCCCAAAATGGAATCCAAGGCCAAAAATCACTGAGCCTATCCCTTCAGTACACTGTAATCCCAAGGCAGGTGCACATTTCACTTAAGAGTCACTGGCCAAGGTGGCAGCACCAGGAGAACACTGCTTCTGAGGAACAGGACAACATTTTCTGTACAGCGACCAAGGGACTGAACTCTGGGCCCTAAAACAATAGCGATCATGTTTCCCAGGTGAGAGGAAACCCCCACGGTTTGGGAATCAGTCAGGTCCACTCTTAGGTCACCCAGCTAGAACCCAGAAGAGATCCCAGGTCGGGCAGGCAATAGGTTACCAGACCAGAGCCACATGCCTGTGTATCCTGATCACCTTCCCAGGCTGAATGGTGGGTACAAAAACACCAGAGACTGGGAGTCCCAATTGCGAGAAAAACCCACAGGGAAGGAAGGAAACAGGTCTGGCCTCAGGCCACCCAGTCTTTCCCTGGAAAAGGTCTCGCAGGATGGTGCGTGTGCACCGCCAGCACTGAACTGGACTCCAGCTGTGAGCACAGAGACCTGCTGCATGCCCAACTCTCCATCACAGACAGAACTGTGCACCCCAGGGCAACAGAGACTGGGAGTCCCTGTTGGGAGAAAACCCCACAGGAAGGAAGCAGATGGGGACTGAATTAGGTCATCCAGTATACCCCTGGAAAATGTCCCACAGACCAGTGGGCACTTGTGCCACCAGCCAGAGACCTGCTGTGCACCAACTTTTCATTAGAGACAGAACTGTGTGCCCCAGGGCACTAGAGACTGTGAGTCCCTTTCGGGGGGAAAAAAAAAACAGGGAAGGAAGCAAATGTGGATGGATGGATGGAGGCCACCCAGTATATCCCTGAAAAAAGTCCCACAGACCAGCATGCCTGCCAACCCAGGGACCTGCTGTGCACCAGCTAGCCTGCTGCTCCCAGGAGAGCGTTACTCACCTGCCACTGATTACTACTTGGGTACTGGGGCACAGAGCCTCAACCTCAGATCTACAGAAGCCTGGGATCCCCAAGATCAATCCCCAGATACTGCTCCAAGGGGCAACCAGTTATCCCTAACAAAACTGACCAAACCACAGGCTACCCGGGTTACAGCAACAGCTCACTAAATTTACAGCAAGAAACCCAGAAGCAGGGCAGCTGTCTCCAGGACTTCTCTGAGTGAGAGGAGAGCCCTCTCAACTAACAAGGACCACAGTTACCACTCAGGTCTGTACACGTGAGGTGATCTGTGGCAACTCCTGAAAAAAACCGGCCGTTCAGTGACCATACCCAAAAAGCTGAGGAGGCTTCCTTCAGAAAAAAATAAACATATTCCTGCCAATGGGATTCTCTCCACCACAGGATTCCAGGGACCACCAAAAACTAACACCCAACACCTAAGATAGCTCAATGGGTAGAGGCCAGGGTAAAAGCTCAACCAACAAAAGACAGAGCAGTATTGCATCTCCAGAACCCAGTTATATAGGGGCAAGTAGCCCTGGACACCTCAGCATAACTGAAATTCAAGAAGATGACCTAACATTTATGCTCATGAAGAGGAAAATAGAGGAAACAAATAAAATGTGTAAAGACCTAGAAGAATATAAAAACAAACAGCTTATGGCCATCTGTAAAGAAAAACGGGAAGTTGCAGCCAGTTTGTGGCCTTTAAAGAGGAAATACTTAAATCACTGAAAGAAATAAAATAAACAGAGGATTGTTCAAACAAACAGCTGAAGGAATTGAAGGAAAATACAATCAAACAGGTGAAGGAAATAAACAAAATGGCTCAAGAACTGAAGATAGAATTGGAAAAATTAAAGAAAACAAATGGAGGAAATCATGGACAGAAAGAACTTAGGGAAGAAAACAGTACTACATAGGTAAGCATAACCAATAGACTTCCAACAAGAGATGGAAGAAAGAATCTCAGGTGTGCAGGATAAAATGGAAGAAATCAATGTATCCGTCAAAGAAAATGTTAAATATTAAAAATTCCTGACACAGACCGTCCAAGAAATTTAAGACAACATAAAAAGATAAAACCTAACCTAAGAAGAATAAGAATAGAGGAAAGAGAAGACTCCCTGCTCCAAGGCCCAGTAAATATTTTCAACAAGATCATTGAAGAAAATTTTTCCAACTTAAAGGAGAGGCCAATAAGAATATAAGAGGCCTACAAAACACCTAATAAATCAGAAAAGAAAATCTTCCCATCACATAATAATCACAACAGTAAGTATACAGAACAAAGAAAAAATACTAAAAGCTGCAAGGGAAAAAGGCCAAGTGACATATAATGACAAACCCATCAGAACCACACCTGACTTCTCAACAGAGACTATGAAAGCCAGAAGAGCCTGGACGGATATCATGCAGACCCTAAGAGAACACAGATATCAGCATAGGCTACTGTACCCAGCAACTCAGTCCTCATAGCTAGAGAAAACAAGATGTTCAATGACAAAAATTTCAACAATACCTACACACAAATCCAGTGTTACAGAAGATACTAGAAGGAAAAATACAGCCCAAGAAAACTAACTACTTTAAAAAAAAAAAAAACAGGAAATAAATAACTTCACTACAGCAAAACAAAAACAAGTAGCCAAACACACTACCGTAGCCAACATCAATATCAAAGGATCTAACAGCCACTGGTCATTAATCTCCCTCAACATCAGTGGACTCAATTCTCCAATAAAAAGACACAGATGAACAGAATGGATGCATAAACAAGACCCAACAATCTGTTGCATACCAGAAACACACCTAAATCACAAAGATAGACATTACCTGAGAGTAAAGGGCTGGAAGACGGTTTTCCAAGTAAATGGACCCAAGAAGCAAGCAAGAGTAAGCCATTCTAATATCTAATAAAATATATTTTCAACCACAAATAATCAAAAGAGATAGAGAAAGACACTTCATAATCATCAAGGGAAAAATTCACCAGGAAGGTATCACAATCCTGAACATCTATGACCCAAATGCAAGGGCACCCACATTTGTAAAAGAAACTATAATAATGCTTAAACCACACATAGACCCCCACACATTAATAGTGGGAGACTTCAACACCCCACTCTCAACAAAGAACAGGTCAACAAAACAGAAATTAAACAGAAACAATAACTCTGACAGAGGTCATTAATCAAATGGACCTCATGGACATCTACAGAACCTTTCACCCAAACACACAAAAAAATTTACCTTCTCAGCACCTCATGGAACCTTCTCCAAAATAGAGCATATATAGTGGGTCCCAAAGCAAGACTCAACAGATACAAGAAGATTGAAATGATTCCTTGTATCCTATCTGATCACCACAGACTAAAGCTGGACCTCAATGACAAAAATAGCAAAAAGCCTACAAACACATAGAAACTGAACAACTTGCTACTAAATGAAAGCTGGTTCAGGGAAGAAATAAAGAAATTAAACTCTTCCTAGAATTCACTGAAAATGAAGGCACAACATAGCCAAACTTATGGGACACAATGAAAGCAGTGCTAAGAAGAAAGTTCATAGCACTAAGTGCCTTAAAGAAGAAATTTGAGACAGCTCATTCAAGCAACTTAATGGCTCACCTAAAAACCGTAGAGAAGAAAAAAAAAAAAAGAAGCAGACACACCTAAAAGGAGTAGATGGCTGGAAATAATCAAACTCAGGGCTGAAATCAATGAATTAGAAACAAATAAAACAATTCAAAGAATCAATGAAACCAAGAGCTGGTTCTTTGAGAAAATCAACAAGATCGACAAACCCTTAGCCAAGCTAACTAAAAGGCAGAGAGACACCATCCAAATCAACAAAATCAGATATGAAAAGGGAACATAACTACAGACACTGAGGAAATCCAAACATCATTAGGACTTACTTTAAAAGTATATGCACAAAATTTACAAATCTAAAAGAAATGGACAATTTTCTGGATCAATTCCAATTACCAAAGCTGAATCAAGACCAGGTAAAAATTGAAGTCTTATATCCCCTAAGGAAATAGAAGACATCATCAAAAGTCTCCCATGCAAAAAAAGCCCAGGACCAGATGGTTTCAGCTCAGAATTCTACCAGACCTTCAAAGAAGAACTAGCTCCAGTTCTAGAAACAGAAGGAACACTACCAAACTCATTCTATGAAGCCACAGTGACCTTGGTACCTAAACCACACAAAGACCCAACAAAAAAAAGAAAATTTCAGGCCAATCTCCCTCATGAACATCGATGCAAAAATACTCAACAAAATACTTGCAAACCGAATGCAAGAACACATGAAAGATATCATCCACTACGACCAAATAGGTTTCATCCCAGGCATGCAGGAGTGGTTCAATATAGGGAAATCCATCAATGTGATCCACCACATAAACAAACTGAAGGAGAAAAACCACATGATCATCTCCTTAGATGCTGAAAATGCATTTGACAAAATCCAACATCCATTCATGTTTAAAGTCTTGGAGAGATCAGTGATACAAGGCACATACCTGAACATATTAAAGGCAATATACAGCAAGCCTATAACCAATATCAAACTCAATGGAGAGAAACTTAAATCAATCCCACTGAAATCAGGGACAAGGCAAGGCTGCCCACTCTCTCCGTATCTCTTCAACATTATTCTTGAAGTCTTGGCTAGAGCAATAAGACACTTAAAGGAGATCAAGGGGATACAATTGGAAAAGAAGAAGTCAAATTATCACTATTTGCAGATGATATGATAGTGTACCTGCGTGACCCCAAAAATTCTACCAGGGAACTCCTACAGCTGATTAACATTTTTAGCAAAGTGGCTGGATACAAAATTAATTCAAAAAAATCAGTAGCCCTCCTGTGTACAACAGACAAAAGGGCCAAGAAAGAAAGAAGGGAAACAACACCCTTCACAATAGGCACAGAGGACATAAAGTACCTTGGTGTGAACCTAACCAAGTAAGTCAAAGATTTCCAGTCTCTGAAGAAAGAAGTAGAAGAAGATATCAGAAGATGGCTTGCCGGGATTAACATAGTAAAAATGGCCATCTTACCAAAAGCAATCTACAGATTCAATGCAATTCCCATCAAATTACCAACACAATTCTTTACAGACCTTGAAAGAAAAATTTTCACCTTCAAATGGAACAACAAAAAAACCCAGAATTACTAAAACAATTCTGTACAGTAAAAGATCTTCAGGAGGTATCACTATCCCTGATCTCAAGCTGCACTATTGAGCAAATACTAAAAATTGCATGGTACTGGCATAGAAACAGACTGGTGGATCAATGTAATCGAAGAGAAGACACTGACATAAATCCACACACTTATGGACACCTGATTTTTGCCAAAATGCCAAATCTATTCAATGGAAAAAAGACAGCATCTTCAACAAATGGTGCTGTCTAACTGGATGTCTACATGTAGAAAAATGCAAATAGATCCATACTTACCACCCTGCACAAAACTAAATTCCAAGTGGATCAAAGACCTCATTAAAAACCAGACACACTGCTTAGAAGATAATGTGAGGAAGAGCCTAGAACTCACTGGCACAGGGGACAACTTCCTGAACAGAACACCAACAGCACAGGCTCTAAGAGCAATAATCAATAAATGGGACCTCATGAAACTGAAAAGTTTCTGTAAAGCAAAGGATACTGTCTGAGAACAAAACGACAGCCTACAGATTGGGAAAGGATCTTCACCAACCCTATATCTGACAGAGGCCTAATATCCAGTATATATAAAGAACTAAAGACGTTAAACAGCAAAAAATCAAGTAATCCAATTAAAATATGGGGTACAGAGCTAAACAGAGAATTCTCTACAGAGGATTATCCATCTAATGGCAGAGAAACACTTAAATGCTCAACCTCATTAGCCATCAGGGAAATGCAAATCAAAACGACACTGAGATTTCACCTTACACTCATCAGAATGGCTAAGACCAAAACCTCAAGGGACAACACATGCTGGGGAGGTTCTGGAGAAAGGGGAACCCTCCTCCACTGCTGGTGGGAATGTAAACTTGTACAGCCACTCTGGAAATCAATCTGGTGCTTCCTCAGTCAAGTTGGAATAGTGCTTCCTCAAGATCCAGCTATACCTCTCCTTGGCATATACCCAAAAGAGGCTCAAAGACACAATAAGGACATTTGCTCAGCCATGTTTGTAGCAGCCTCATTTGTCATAGCCAGAAGCTGGAAACAGCCCAGATGCCCCTCAGTGGAGGAATGGATACAGAAATTGTGGTATATCTACACAATGGAATATTGCTCAGAAATAAAAAACAAGGAAATCATGAAATTTGCAGTTAAATGGTGGGATCTGGGAAAGATCATCCTGAGTGAGCTATCCCAGAAGCGGAAAGTTGCACATGGTATATACTCACTCATATAGACATGTAATATTGGATAAACCTACTAAAATCTGTACACCTAAAGAAACTAATCAAGAGGGAGCACTCTTGCTAAAATGCTCAATTTCTATCCAGAAAGGCAAAGAGGTTGGACATCAGAAGAACGAGAAAAGAGGGAACAAGTCAGGAGACTGACACAGAGGACCTCTGAACGGCTCTGCCCTGCAGACTGTCAATGCAGATGCTGAGACTTATGGGCAACCTTTGGGCAGAGTGCAGGGAATCTTACGAAAGAAGTGGGAAACAGTAAGATCTGGAGAGGACAGGAACTCCACAAGGATAGCAACAGAATCAAAAAATCTGAGCACAGAGGTCTTTCTTGAGACTGATACTCCAACCAAGGACCATGCATGGAGATAAACTAAGAGCCCTACAGAGATGTAGCCCATGGCAGTTCAGTATCCAAGTGGGTTCCATTATAAAAGGAACAGGGACTGTCTCTGACATGAACTGATTGGCCTGCTCTTTAATTATCTCCCCCTGAAGTAATTAAAGCATTACCAGGTAATTAAAGCAGCATTACCAGGCCACAGAAGAAGACAATGCATCCACTCCTGATGAGACCTAATTGGCTAGGATCAGAAGAAAGGAAAAGAAGACCTCCCCTATCAGTGGACTGGGGGAGGTGCATGCATGCAGAGGGTGGAGGAAGAGGGGATTGGGACGGGAGGAGGGAGGGAACCACAGGGGTGATACAAAGTGAATAAAGTGTAATTAATAAAGAATTTAAAGAAAATCCAAAGGTTACATCACTTAGCTCAGAAACCCTTCAGATATTCCAATTTAGGCATTTTAATACATAATCTCTTTTTGTGTATGTGTGTATGTCCAGGTCTATATGGTTGTGTTTGTATGTATTGATTATCCTAGACTATATGTCTTTCAGTGCTTTTTTTATGACAACTACATTTCAACTAAACATAAAATTTAAATACATGGATGGAGTGTTGTTAATAAGCCACTTTAAAAACAAATACATATTAATATTTTTGCTTCAATAAAGAAACAAAAAGTTATCAGCATTCTCTTTTATTTAAATTAGCACAGCTTTTGAATATCTGAAACCAGAAATTTATAAACATACCTAAAAAAATATTTTTCTTAGTTAAGCTGGAATCTGCATCAGTTAATAGTGTTAATTCACTCTAAATTTAATAGTTAACACTCTAAACAAATAATTCAGTCAATTATATACTTATAAAGTCAACAAAAATAAGAATATGTAACTACCCCATTTTTTAATTGGATTACTTGGTTTGTTGGAGTTTAACTACTTGAGTTCTTTTTATATTCTGGATATTAGCCCTTTGTCAGATATAGGGTTGGTAAAGATCCTTTCCCAATCTGTAAGCTGTCATTTTGTTCTGATGACAGTGTCCTTTGCCTTACAGAAGCTTTTCCATTTCCTGGAGTCTCATTTATTGATTGATGATTTTAGAACCTGTGTTCTCGGTGTTCTGTTCAGGAAGTGGTCTCTGTGCCAGTGAGGTCAAGGCTCTTCCCCTCTTTTTCTTCTAACAGATTTAGTGTGTCTGGTTTTATGTTGAGGTCTTTGATCCACATGGACTTTAGTTTTGTTCAGTGTGATAAATATGGGTTTATTTGCATTTTTCTGCATGTAGACATCCAGTTGGAACAGCATCATTTGTTGAAGATGCTATCTTTTTTCCATTGTATGGTTTTGGATTCTTTATTGGTCTCCAAGAAGGGTCTCAGTAAGGAGATCAGGAACTTTTCTGGCATGAACCAAGTGGCAGTCTCTCCTGTTTATTAGTTGATGGTCTTCATGTTTTTTGCATGTTCCGTTTTAGTCCTGATCAGAAAATTCTTTCCTGAAAATTCCAACCTATCTCCTATTTTTCTTTTGTTAGTTTCAGGATATCATGAAAAAGATTGCAGTTCTTCTATGATACCTCTGGAATTGTTTTGTGCATGGTGAGAGATATGGACAGTTTCATTTTTATGTGGAGGTAAATAGTTCAGCAAGCACTACTGAAGGTGCTCTTTTCTCTAATTTTCAAAGGCTGTAGGAGTGTAGCTTTGTGTGGTGGTCCTCAATTCTATTCCAATGGTCAGTAAGCCCATTTTTTTTTATAATCTTTTATTTATTTTTTATTAATTACACTTTATTCATTTTGTATCCCCCCATAAGCCCCTCCCTCCTCCCCTGCCGATCCCACCCTCCCTCCCCTTTCTGCATGCATGCCACTCCCCAAGTCCACTGATAGGGGAGGTTCTCCTCTCCTTTCTGATCTTAGTCTATCAGTTCTCATCAAAAGTGGCTGCATTGTCCTCTACTGTGGCCTGGTAAGGCTGCTCCCCCCCCCCAGGGGGAAGTGATCAAAGAGCAGGCCAATCTGGTAATGTCATGAGTTGTCCCTCTTCCCATTACTATGTAACCCACTTGGACACTGAACTGCCATGGGCTACACCTGTGCAGGGGTTCCAGGTCATCTCCACAAATAGTCCTTGGTTGGAGTATGCGTCTCTGGGAAGTTCCCTGTGTTCAAATTATCTTGTTCTGTTGCTCTGCTTGTGGAGTTCCCGTTCCCTCCAGCTCTTACTATTTCCCACTTCTTACATAAAATTCCATTCACTCTGCCCATCAGTTGGCCATCAGGCTCAGCATCTGCTTTGACAGTCTATACTGCAGAAGCTTTCAGAGGCCCTCTGTGGCAGGTTTCAAGGTGGTTTCCTGTTTTCTTCTGGCTTTCAGAGGCCCTCTGTAGCGGGTTCCGAGGTTGTTTCCTATTTTCGTTTTCTTCTGATGTCCATCCTCTTTGCCTTTCAGGATGGGGATTGAACATTTTAGTTAGGGTCCTCTCTTTTGCTTAGTTTGTTTAGATGTACAGCTTTTAGTGGGTTTATTCTATATTGTATGTTTATATGAGTGAGTATATACCATGAGTGTCTTTTTGCTTCTGGGTCAATTCACTCAGGATGATCCTTTCCAGGTCCCACCATTTACCTGCAAATTTCATGATTTCCTTATTTTTCATTGCTGAGTAATACTCCATTGTATAGATGTACCACAGTTTCTGCATCCATTCTTCAGTTGAGGGGCATCTGGGTTGTTTCCAGCTTCTGGCTATTACAAATAAAGCTGCTACAAACATGGTTGAACAAATGTCCTTGTTGTGTACTTGCGCCTCTTTTGGGTATATGCCTAGGAGTGGTATGGCTGGATCTTGAGGAAGCGCTATTCCTAGTTGTCTGAGAAAGCGCCAGATTGATTTCCAGAGTGGTTGTACCAGTTTACATTCCCACCAGCAGTGGAGAAGGGTTCCCCTTTCTCCACAACCTCTCCAGCATGTGTTGTCCCTTGAGATTTTCATCTTGGCCATTCTGATGGGTGTAAGGTGAAATCTCAGGGTTGTTTTGATTTGCATTTCCCTAATGGCTAATGAGGTTGAGCATTTCTTTAAGTGCTTCTCTGCCATTCGATATTCCTCTGCAGAGAATTCTCTCTTTAGCTCTGTTCCCCATTTTTTAAGTGGATTACTTGGTTTGTTGCTTTTCAGCTTGTTTAGTTCTTTATATATATTGGATATGAGTCCTCTGTCAGATAGAGGGTTGGTGATGATTCTTTCCCAATCTGTAGGCAGTCGCTTTGTTTTGATGACAGTGTCCTTTGCTTTACAGAAGCTTTTCAATTTCATGAGGTCCCATTTATTGATTGTTGCTCTTAGAGCCTGTGCTGTTGGTGTTCTGTTCAGGAAGTTTTCTCCTGTACCAATGAGTTCTAGGGTATTCCCCACTTTTTTTTCTAGCCGATTTAATGTGTCTGGTTTTATGTTGAGGTCTTTGATCCACTTGGACTTCAGTTTTGTGCAGGGTGATAAGTATGGGTCTATTTTCATTTTTCTACATGTAGACATCCAGTTAGACCAGCACCATTTGTTGAAGATGCTATCTTTTTTCCATTGTATGGTTTTGGCATCTTTGTCAAAAATCAGGTGTCCGTAAGTGTGTGGGTTTATTTCTGGGTCTTCTGTTCGATTCCATTGATCCACCATTCTGTTTCTATGCCAGTACCATGCAGTTTTTATAACTGTTGCTCTATAGTACAGCTTGAGATCAGGGATGGAGATACCTCCAGAAGATCTTTTATTGTAGAGGATTGTTTTAGCAATTCTCGGTTTCTTGTTATTCCATACAAAGTTGAGAATTTTTCTTTCCAGGTCTGTAAAGAATTGTGTTGGCAATATGATGGGAATTGCATTGAATCTGTAGATTGCTTTTGGTAAGATGGCCATTTTTACTATGTTAATCCTGCCAAGCCATGAGCATGGGAGATCTTTCCATCTTCTCATATCTTCCTCTAATTCTTTCTTCAGAGACTTGAAATTTTTTTCATACAAGTCTTTGACTTCCTTGGTTAGGGTTACGCCAAGGTACTTTATGTCATTTGTGGCTATTGTGAATGGTGTTGTTTCTCTAATTTCTTTCTCAGCCCTTTTGTCTTTTGTATACAGGAGTGCTACTGATTTTTTTGAGTTAATTTTATATCCGGCCACTTTGCTGAAGGTGTTTATCAGCTGTAGGAGTTCCCTGGTAGAGTTTTTGGGGTCACTCATATATACTATCATATCATCTGCAAATAGTGATAATTTGACTTCTTCCTTTCCCATCTGTATCCCCTTGATCTCCTTCGACTGTCTTATTGCTCTAGCAAGGACTTCCAGCACTATGTTGAAGAGATATGGAGACAGTGGGCAGCCTTGTCTTGTCCCTGATTTCAGTGGGATTGCTTTAAGTTTCTCTCCGTTCAGTTTGATGTTGGCTATAGGCTTGCTGTATATCGCCTTTACTATGTTTAGATATGTGCCTTGTATCCCTGAACTCTCCAGTACTTTAAACATGATTGGATGTTGGATTTTGTCAAATGCTTTTTCAGCATCTAGGGAGATTATCATGTGGTTTTTTTCTTTCAGTTTGTTAATATGGTGGATCACATTGATGGATTTCCGTATATTGAACCACCCCTGCATACCTGGGATGAAGCCTACTTGGTCATAGTGGATAATATCTTTGATGTGTTCTTGGATCCGGTTTGCAAGTATTTTGTTAAGTATTTTTGCATCAATGTTCATAAGGGAGATTGGCCTGAAATTCTCTTTCTTTGTTGAGTCTTTGTGAGGTTTAGGTACCAAGGTGATTGTGGCTTCATAGAATGAGTTTGGTAATGTTCCTTCTGTTTCTATTTTGTGGAATAGTTTGAAGAGAATTGGAGTTAGCTCTTCTTTGAAGGTCTGGTAGAATTCTGCACTGAAGCCATCTGGTCCTGGGCTTTTTTTGGAATGGAGACTTTTGATGACTGCTTCTATTTCTTTGGGGGATATAGGACTATTTAGTTGATTTACCTGGTCCTGATTCAGCTTTGGTGAGTCAAATCGATCAAGAAAATTGTCCATTTCATTTAGATTTTCAAATTTTGTGGCATATAGACTTTTGAAGTAAGTCCTAATGATTGTTTGGATTTCCTCAGTGTCTGTAGTTATGTCCCCCTTTTCATTTCTGATTTTGTTGATTTGGGTGGTGTCTCTCTGCCTTTTAGTTAGCTTGGCTAAGGGTTTGTCTATCTTGTTGATTTTCTCAAAGAACCAGCTCTTGGTTTCATTGATTCTTTGAATTGTTTTATTTGTTTCTAATTGATTGATTTCAGCCCTGAGTTTGATTATTTCCAGCCGTCTACTCCTTTTTGGTGTGTCTGCTTCTTCTTTTTCTAGGGTTTTTAAGTGGGCCATTAAGTTGCTTGAATGAGCTGTCTCGAATTTCTTCTTGAAGGCACTTAGTGCTATGAACTTTCCTCTTAGCACTGCTTTCATTGTGTCCCACAAGTTAGGGTATGTTGTGTCTTCATTTTCATTGAGTTCTAGAAAGGCTTTAATTTCTTTCTTTATTTCTTCCCTGACCCAGCTGTCATTTAGTAACAAGTTGTTCAGTTTCCATGAGTGTGTAGGCTTTTTGCTATTTCTGTTGTTGTTGAAGTCCAGCTTTATTCCATGGTGATCAGACAGGATACAAGGGATTATTTCAGTCTTCTTGTATCTGTTGAGGCTTGCTTTGTGACCAACTATATGGTCTATTTTGGAGAAGGTTCCATGAGATGCTGAGAAGAAGGTAAATTCTTTTGTGTTTGGGTGTAAAGTTCTGTAGATGTCTGTGAGGTCCATTTGATTCATGACCTCTGTCAGAGATATTGTTTCTTTGTTTAATTTGTTTTGTTGACCTGTCCTTTGTTGAGAGTGGGGTGTTGAAGTCTCCCACTATTAATGTGTGGGGATCTATATGTGGTTTAAATTTTATCAATGTTTCTTTTACAAATGTGGGTGCTCTTGTATTTGGGGCATAGATGTTCAGGATTGTGATGTCTTCCTGGTGGAATTTTCCCTTGATGAGTATGAAGTGTCCTTCCTCATCTCTTTTTATTAATTTTGGTTGAAAGTCTATTTTATCAGATATTAGAATGGCTACTCCTGCTTGTTTCTTGGGTCCATTTGCTTGGAAAGTCATCTTCCAACCTTTTACCCTCAGGTAATGTCTATCTTTGTGTCTTAGGTGTGTTTCTTGTATGCAACAGATTGCTGGGTTTTGTTTACGTATCCATTCTGTTAATCTGTGTCTTTTTACTGGAGAGTTGAGTCCATTGATGTTGAGAGAGATTAATGACCAGTGGCTGTTAGATCCTTTGATTTTGATGTTGGCTGTGTTCATAAGGTTGTGTGCTTGGTTGCTTTTTGTTTTGCTGTAGTAAGGTTAATTATTTCCTGTGTTTTCTTGACAGAAGCTAATTTTCTTGGGTTGTATTTTCCCTTCCAGTGTCTTCTGTAATGCTGGATTTGTGTGTAGGTATTGTTGAAATTTGTTTTTGTCATTGAATATCTTGTTTTCTCCGTCTATGAGGACTGAGAGTTTTGCAGGGTATAGTAGCCTGGGTTGACATCTGTGTTCTCTTAGGGTCTGCATGATATCTGTCCAGGCCCTTCTGGCTTTCATAGTTTCTGTTGAAAAGTCAGGTGTGATTCTAATGGGTTTGCAATTATATGTTACTTGGCCTTTTTCCCTTGCAGCTTTTAGTATTTTTTCTTTGTTCTGTATACTTCCTGTTTTGATTATTATGTGGCGGGAGGATTTTCTTTTCTGGTCAAATTTGTTGGGTGTTCTGTAGGCCTCATGTATCCTTATTGGCTTCTCCTTTAACTTGGGGAAATTTTCTTCAATGATTTTGTTGAAAATATTTTCTGGGCCTTGGAGAAGGGAGTCTTCTTTTTCCTCTATTCCTATTATTCTTAGGTTTTGTTTTTTCATATTGTCTTGGATTTCTTGGACGGTCTGTGTCAGGAATTTTTTGGATTTCACATTTTCTTTGACAGATACATCGATTTCTTCCATTGTATCTTCTACACCTGAGATTCTTTCTTCCATTTCTTGTATTCTGTTGGTTATGCTTACCTCTGTAGTTCCTGTTTTCTTCCCTAAATTCTTCCTCTCCATTATTTCCTCCATTTGTGTTTTCTTTAATTTTTCTAGTTCTATCTTCAGGTCTTGAGTTGTTTTGTTTACTTCCTTCACCTGTCTGATTGTATTTTCCTCTTTTTCTTTTAGTTCCTTCAACTCTGTCTCTTTTATTTCTTTCAGTGATTTAATTATTTTTTCTCTGAAGGCCACAAGCTGTTTGGCTGCATCTTCCCGTATTTCTTCACGGATGGCCCTAATTTGCTTGTCTTTATCTTCCTCCATTTCTTTACGGATAGCCATGATCTGTTTGGTTTTATCTTCCTCTAATTCTTTACGTATTTTATTTGTCTCCTCTATTATCCTCTTCATCAACATAGATGTAAGGTCCTCTTCTTGATTTTCTATTATGCTGCATTGTTCAGGGCTGTTCGCCCCTGGATGGCTGGGTTCTGGAGATGCCATATTGCTCTGTCTTTTGTTGGTTGAGCCTTTACGCTGACCTCTACCCATTGGGCTGATTTAGGTTTTGGCTGTTAGTTTCTGTGCTTCCTGGAGTCCTGAGGTAGGGAGTATCCCCTTGGCCGGAAGATTATTTTTCCTGAAGGAGTCCTTCTCTGCTTTTTGGTTATGGTCACTGTATGGCCAGTGTTTCTCCGGAGATGCCACTGCTCACCTCAGGTTTATAGCCCTGAGTAGTAGCTGTGGTCTATGTTAGGCAGGGGGGGATCTCCTCTTACCCATAAAATTTCTCAAGACAGCTGCCCCACTGCTGGGTTTCTTGTTATAAATTTAGTGTGCTGCTGCTCACTAAATTTCCATGTACAGTCCTCTTGAAGAAACTGCTGATTCCCTAGCTATGGGGTTTTCTCCCAACAGGGAAACTCAGTCTGTTATCCTGGGGTGCACAGTTCTGTCTGAGAAAGTGGGAGTTGCACTCAGCAAGTCTCTGGGCCAAAGGCTGATTGCTCTGCTCTAGACCTGGAGAATGTGCACCTAGGTTGATTTGGCGCCTGGGGGCACTGTTCTGGTCTGGAGGCTGGGTGCCTCACTCTGGACCAGAAGCTGTGTGTCTCTGTCTGGGATGGCGGCTACAGGCACTGCTCTGGTCCAGACGCTGTGGGTGCAGCCCCCCTGAAGGATCAGGGATTCCTACAGTTTTGGCAGTCCAGCCAGGGACAACTGGCCGATCCCTGGTACAGTATCTGAGGGCTGCTGTAATGGCTCTTCGACTCCTGCAGGTCCGAGGATGCAGCTGTGTGTCCCAGTGCCCCAGGGGAACGCAACAATGGCGGCAGAGCACAGCGCTTCTGCCTGCACTAGAGTCTGCGTGAGTCCAGGAAGTGTTTTGGTGCTGGGTGTCCTAAGCGTTAGAGCTGCTGACCCCCTCCGCTGGGGGTTTCCTCCTGCCAGAGACACGCAGTCTGGTGCCCTGTTGCCCTGGTGCCCACAGTTCTATCTGAGGCGGCGAATCACGCGTGCAGGCAGGGCTCTGTGCAGGCAGGCGCCTTTGTCTCTCCCGGCTCTGGGTCCGGGCTGGCTCCTGGGGCACCCGTGGAACCTGAGTCTTTTCCAGGGGATGTCTGGGTAACCTGGGGTCGGTCCCAATTGTTTCCTGCTCCGTGGGGTTATCTCTCGACTGGGAGATCCAGTCTATGGTGTTGTGGGCCCACAGTTCAGTCTGGGACCGTGACCAGATCGCGCTGGCGGGTAGCTCTGGGCTGGCGACCAAGCGCCTGGCGGAACGGGGATCTCTTCCGCGGTTTTGCCGGGTGAGTTAAAGCTGATCGAATCCCCCACAGTGGGGTATCCTCTCACCTGAGAAACACAACCACTTGTGTTTTATGGCCGCGAGTTCTGATTGCTGGTCACTGTGCCAATCCTGCTGTGCTGCTCCTCAGAATGAGAGTCCTCCCGGCGCTGCCCCAGTAAGCCCATTTTTAAGACAGTAACATGCTGTTTTTATTACTGTAGCTCTGTAATGTAACCTGACACATGAAATGGAGATACCTCCAAAAGTATTTTAGATGTTAAAGACAGTTTTTGTTGTTCTGGATTTTTTTTTCTTCTTACAAATGGATTTCAAGAACATTTTCAGTTTCTTTGAGGAACTATATTAGAAATTGGTGGAGACTGCATTGAATAGCTTTTGGTAGAGTGGGCATTTTCATAACATTATTCTTATAAAACCCTAAGCATATGCAGTCTTTCCATCTTTTGGTTTCTTATCTAATGTCTTAAAATTTGCCTTGTGTTTGTTAGGTGCATTTGACTTATGGTGTCTTTAAATTCCACAGTTCCTCGGATTAGTTTGTTTCCAGATAACCAGTTTATTAGAAGAAGGGATTATTGATTATCACTGTTTTGGAGTAAATCTGTTGTTTCATATGTAATTTTTTTATTTTATGAAACTGAGTACACTTGTTTTTTATGTGTGTGTATGTTGGGATTGTAATATCTTTTTCTTTGGTTTTTTCCAAGACAGGGTATCTCTGTGTAGCTCTGGCTCTCCTGGACTTGCATTTTAGGCCAGGGAGGATTTGAACTCACTGTGACCAAGCCTCCTCTGCCTCCATGATTGCTGGGATTACAAGTGTGCACTGCCACTACTACCAAGCTGATTGTAATATCTTTTGGTGGATTTTTCTTGAATGAATATGAAGTGCCCCCCTTTAATATATTAACTACTTTTGTCTTGAAGTACATTTGGTCAGACAATAAAATATCTATATATATGGTGGTTTTCTGGTTCCATTTCATTGGAATCCTATCAAATCTATTTCCACAAGTAAGTGTCTGTGTTTAACGTTGATGGAAGGTTCTTAGAGGCAGAAAACAGATGTATCTTGTTTCTTATCCAGTCTGGTAGTTTATGTGTATTTATTGAGAAATTGAGACCAGTAATATAATTATTATGAAAGGTATGTATTGATTTTTGTTATTTTCTTGATTTCATGCTTTTTTTTCTTGAATATATTTGACAATTAAACATTGTACATGCAGTATTTTTTAGTACCTTGTGATATCTTGGTTATTCTTCTTTTTACATTGAAATATCCCTCCTAATTTTTTCTATAGTGCTGTTTTGTACACATAAATTCTTTTAATGAGTGTTTACTGTAAAAGCTTATTCCTCCTGCAGTTTTAATACATATTTTTGCTGAGTATAACTTCTTGGCTAACAGTTACAATGTTTCAGGGGTTAGAATATATCCTTTGATTTTCTTCTGTGGTTAAAGTTTATGTGAAACTCTTTTGTATTATTCTAATAAGTGGGCCACCTTTGTAAGTTACTTTATCTTCCTCAAAGTACAATTTAATACCATTTTTAAATTTTGTGTTTCTAGTATTTTAACTATACTACATTGTTAAAATCTCTATGCCAATCTCTCTCTCTCTCTCTCTCCCTGTTTGGCAGGGTTCCAATGTTCAGGATATGACTTGTGACAGGATGAAGAATCCCTGTTCAATTTATCTCTTGAGTGGTCAGGTAACTGGTCAGGAAGGATTATTGAAAATAAAAAAGAAAGAGAAAAATAGCTGAGGGAGC
>NW_026592368.1:57988-91426 GCF_907164565.1 Psammomys obesus | reverse complement strand
AAAATAAAAAAGAAAGAGAAAAATAGCTGAGGGAGCCCAGGTTCTATTTATTTATTTATTTATTTATTTGAGGAAAGGGGACTGGACACACTGTTGCTAAGGAGGAAAACTTAACCTGGCCACCTGTTTTGTTTTCACTGCTTGAACTTGTAAAAATCTGATTCTGGCCCAAACTGGAAGAGTCCTACTCAGTTAGGTTCTAAATCTATTCACTTATTTGTGGATCGATAGGAAAAGGAAAAAAAAAAAAGGAAAGTAAACACAGACTGTTTCTGTATACATGCTCAACAGAAAGGGTAGATGAAATTAAAACCTTATAGTTCATTGTTGATGATGTTGCTTTTAGCTAGCAACTCCTCTGTAGAAACTGCATCAGGCTTCCGGTTCCACAGTACACACCCATATATACCTATAGACAAACAATCAGACATATGGATTTGTACATATTACTACACACATTCCATGGTTGATAAAAATGGAGCTCCTGACATGCAAACAATTGACATACACTCATATAAAATCACTGGCCATAAAAAACATTTATTATCTATTTATACTTTTATATTTCTGAGGCAAAGGAATTACCTCATAGTCAATAAGGCAATTAATCACAAAATCAGATGAATTCTAAAATACAGTTTACACATTTTAAAACTAAACATTTCTTATTTATGTATCCATTACATGTGTTCATAGTGAGTTTAGAATGACAAAGGTTGAAAAAGGTCTCAAAGTTCCAAGAATATATGTATTTTCAATTAGGACTAACCTGGTTACCCATCTTTCAGCTCTCTCTAAGTTTATACTGAGTTCAAGATAATAATTTTATCTGTTTCAAATTCTAAGAAACAACATTTATTTAAAATGATAGTATGCCATTAGTTGACAAGGTATAAGAAATTACAACAAAATAGTTTGTATTTAATGGCATCAATATTTGTACTTGATTTAGACATTTTATGGTAGCTCTATTATATTTTGGGTTCATGGGAAGTTTAAAATGACTTGCCTGTACCTATGGTATATACCAGGGTTTGTGGCATCATCTGGAATGAAGAGGTCACAAATGTGCCTCATATCTGTCTCCTAGTAATGTATCTGGAGGTTCACAAAGCTGTTTATTGCAGTCATAAACATTCTAAAGTTGTTTAGAAGTGCTAAAGCAATTTAACTTTAAAATTATTTTAATCAAATCAGGAATTCCATAATTAGGAAATAATCCAGTTAAAAAGCAGTACATCTTCAATAAGACTGTTCAATTAGAGTGGGTAAATCCCCAGAAAGTGATGGTTCAAACCATGCCAGATTTTAGAGAGATGCAGCAGTGCACAAATGATGGTGCATGTCAGTGGTTGGAATCAGTTTTGTGGTGCATGACAGTACAGTTCTTGCAAAATACAGGATTCCCTTCCAGAGAGCTCTCCTACCTACTGAACTTTCCCAAATCAGTGGCTCTTGACATCATGTCAGATGTCAAGAGCTGGAAGCATTTCTGGGGCTGCATCACAGTACAGATGCAAAATACTGGACAGCCTTCCAGAAGGCTCACATTCCTAAAGAGCTCCTTTTACAGAAGGGCTCCTGACAATACGTCATGGAGAATTTGTTTTCTAGTCTTATGTAATTGACATTCTGTAGTTCTCTCATAACTTGGTCAGCATCCGTTTTATTAGCTTTTGGAAATTTTCTTCAATACCTTTACTGAAGATACTTTATATGACTTTGCTAATGTTTTTATGCTCCTCTTTTTATAAATATACTTTAGGTGTTTGATATTTTCTTCGTATCCCCAAACTCTGTCATTTCCATTCATATATGCTTTTATGTTTCTCATTTTCTTTTATTGAGTGTTCCGGTTCCTCTACTTGGTCTTCTTTCCTAAACTCTCTTTTCAACATGATCAATTTTGTTAGTGTGACTTTACACTGAGATTTGTATCTCCTTGACTAGGTTTTCCTATGTAGCATTGTTTCAGTTTGAGTTTTTGAAAAAAAAATTAATTTAGTTTATTTTTATTATTAGTTACATTTTATTAACTCTGTATCCCAGCTGTATTCTGCTCCCTCATTCCCTCCCAACCCCACTCTCCCTCCCTCATCTCTTCCCTGCCCCTTTCCAAGTCCACTGATTGGGAAGGACCTCCTCCCCTTTCATTTGACCCTGTTTTATCAGGTATCTTCAGGACTGGCTGCAAAGTCCTCCTCTGTGGCCTAGCAGGACTGCTCCTCCCTTGTGGGGTGGGGAGGTCAAAGAGCCTGCCATTGAGTTCCTGTCAGAAATAGTCCCTGTTCCCCTTACTGTGGGAAACCAATTGGTTAATTAGCTACCACAGACTACATCCGAGCAGAGGTTCTAGGTTATATCCATACATGGTCCTGGGTGGAGTGTCAGTCTAAGAAAAGACCCCTTTGCCCAGATATATTTGGTCCTTGTGGAGCTCCTATCCTTTCCACTTCATAAAAATTCCCCCTTCTTTCATATGATTCCCTGCACTCTGCCAAAGGTTTGGTTATGAGTCTTAGTATCTGCTTTGATACACTGCTAGGTAGAGTCTTTCAGAGGCCCTCTGTGGTAGGCTCCTGTCCTGTTACTTGTTTTCTCCTATGTCTAATGCCCATCCCATTTGTCTTTATAAGTGAGGAGTGTATAGATTTCAGTATGTTTTATCATCTTGTAGGTCTATATAAGTGAGTATATACCGTGTGTGTCTTTCTCCTTCTGGGATACCTCACTCAGAATGATACTTTCTACATACCACCATTTGCCTGCAAATTTCATGATTTCCTTGTTTTTTTTTTTTTTTTTTTTTTTTTTTTTTATTGCTGAGTAGTATTCCATTGTGTAAAAATTGCTACAATTTCTGTATCCATTCCTCCGTTGATGGACATCTGGGTTGTTTCCAGGTTCTGGCTATTACAAATAAAGCTGCTACAAACATGGTTGAGCAAATGTCCTTGTTGTGTACTTGAGCAAATTTTGGGTATATGCCTAGCAGTGGTATAGCTGGGTCTTGAGAAAGCACTATTCTTAATTGTCTGAGAAGGCGCCAGATTGACTTCCAAAGTGGTTGTACCAGTTTACATTTCCACCAGCAGTGGAGGAGGGTTCCCCTTTCTCCAGAACTTCTCCAGCATGTGTTGTTATTTGAGTTTTTGATCTTAGCCATTCTGATGGGTGTAAGGTGAAATCTCAGGGTCGTTTTGATTTGCATCTCCCTGATGGTTAAGGATGTTGAGCATTTCTTTAAGTGTTTCTCTGCCATTCTCTATTCCTCTGCTGAGAATTCTCTGTTTAGTTCTGTATCTCATTTTTAATTGTAGTACTTGTTTTGTTGGTGTTTAACTTCTTGAGTTCTTTATATATTCTGTCAGATGCAGGGTTGGTGAAGCTCTTTTCCCATTCTGTCGGATGTCGTTTTGTTCTGATTGATGGTGTCCTTTGCTTTACAAAAGCTTTTCAGTTTCATAAGATCCCATTTATTAATTATTAATCTTGGAGCTAGTACTATTGGTGTTCTGTTCAGGACATTGTCTTATGTGTAAATAAAGTCAAGGCTCTTCCCCATTTTTTTTTTCTTACAGGTTTAGTGTGTCTGGTTTCATATTTAGTTATTTGATAAACTTAGACTTTAGTTTTGTGCAGGTTGATAAATATGGGTCTATTTGCATTTTTCTACTTAGACATTCAATTAGACTAGCATAATTTGTTGAAAATGCTGTCTCTTTTCCATTGTGTGGTTTTGGGTTCTTTGTCAAATTTTAAGTTTTCTTAGAAGTGTGAATTTATTTCTGGGTTTTCTGTTTGAGTACATCAATCCACCAGTCTGTTTGTATGCCATTACCATTAGTGTTGCTCCATAGTACAGCTTGAGATCTGGGATGGAGATACCTCCAGAATTTCTGTTATTGTACAGGATTGGTTTTAGGAATTCTATGGTTGTTTTTTTTTTTAATTTTGTTTTGTGAAATTGAAAATTGTTCTTTCAATGTCTGTAGAAAATTCTGTTGTATTTTTACGGGAATTGCATTAAATCTGTAGGTTGCTTTTAGTAGCATGGACATTTTCACTATGTTAATCCTACAGTTCCATGAGCATGGGAGATTTTTCCATCTGTTATTGTACAGGATTGTTTTTAGGAATTCTGTAGTTTTTTTTTTTTATTTTGTTTTGTGAAATTGAAAATTGTTCTTTCAAAGTCTGTAGAAAATTCTGTGGTATTTTGATGGGAATTGCATTAAATCTGTAGGTTGCTTTTGGAAGCATGGACATTTTCACTATGTTAATCCTACAGCTCCATGAACATGGGAAATCTTTTCATCTTCTGATATCTTCTTCAATTTCTTTCTTTAGACACTTGAAGTTTTTTTTCCTATGCTTCTTTCATTTGTTTTGTTACACCAAGGTTCTTTAAATTCTTTGTGGCTATTGTGAAGGGAGTTGTTTCCCTAATTTCTTTCTCAGCCCTTTTGTCTTTTGTATAAGGAGGATTTCAGATTTTTTTGAGATATTTTTTATCCAGCCACTTTGCTGAAGGCATTTATCAGCTGAAGGGGTTCTCTGGTAGAATTTTTGGGGTTACTGATGTATACTATCATATCTGCCAGTAGTGATACTTTGACCTCTTCCTTTGTAATTTGCAATTCCTTAATCTTAATCTTAATTCTTCCTTTGAAATTCCCTTAATCCCCTTTAGTTGTCTTATTGCTCTATCTAGGGCTTCCAGTATGATATTGAAAAGGTACAGAGTGGGCAGCCTTCCCTTGTCCCTGATTTCAGTGGGGTTGATTTAAATTTCTGTCCAATTAATTTGATGTTGGCTGTAGGGTTGCTGTACATTGCTTTTACTATGTTTAGGTATATGCCTTGTATCCATGATCTCTCCAAAACTTTAAACATGAATGGGTGTTGAACTTTGTAAAATGTTTTTTCAACATCAAAGGAGATGCTCATGTGTTTGTTTACTTTTTCAGTTTGTTTTTATGGTAGATTACATTGATATTTTTTTTATGTTTAACTACTCCTGCATGGCTAAGATGAAGCCTACTTGGTCGTGGTGGTCGATATCTTTAATATGTTTTGCATTCAGTTTACAAGTATTTTATTGAGTAATTTTGCATCAATGTTCATAAGTGAATTTGGTCTAAATTTCTCTTACTTTGTTGGGTCTTTGTGTGGTTTTGCTATCAACATGACTGTGGCCTCACAGAATGAGTTTGGCAACGTTCCTTCTGTTTATATTTTGTGGAATAGTTTGAAGAGTATTGGTGTTAGCACATAGTTGAAGGTCAGGTAGAATTCTGCACTGAAACAATATGGCCCTGTGCCTTTTATGGATCAGAGATTTTTGATGAAACCTATTTCCTTATGTGATATAGGACTATTTAATTTATTTACCTGATCTTGATTCATCTTTGGTAAATGGAATCTGTCAAGCAACTTTTCCATTTAGTTACATTTTCAAATTTTGTTGCATATAGCCTTTTGAAGAAGGACCTAATGATTCCTTGGATTTCCTCAGTGTCTATTGTTATTTTCTCCTTTTCACTTTTGATTGTGTTGATTTGTACAATGTCCCTTTGCCTTTTAGTGAATTTGGCTAAGGATTTGTTTGTCTTGTTCATTTTCTCAAAGAACCAGTTCTTGCATTTGATGATTCTTTGACTTGTTCTCTTTGTTTCTAATGTATTTATTCCATCCGTGAGTTTGATCATTTTTAGTTGTATACTCTCCTTAGGTGGCTCTGCTTTTTTTTTTCTAGTATTTTTCAGGTGTGCCATTAAGTTGCTTGTTTGAGAAGCCTTGAATTTTCTTATGAAGGCACTTAGTGCTATGAACTTTCCTTTTAGTACTGTTTTCATTGTATCCCATAAATTTGGGTGCCTTCATTTTCATTGAGTTTTAGGAAGTCTCTGATTTCTTCTTTTTTATTTCTTACCTGATCCAGCTGTTGTTGAGTAGAGAGTTGTTTAGTTTCCATGCATATGTAGGCATGTTGTTATTTCTGTTGTTGAGGTCTAGTTTTGGGCCATAGTGGTCTGATAGGATACAAACGATTGTTTAAATCTTCCTATATCTGTGAAGGCTTGCTTTGTGCCTGGCTGTATAGTCAGTTTTGGAGAAGGTTCCACGAGGTACTGAGAAGAAGGTATACTCTTTTGTGTTTGTGTGAAAGTGTCTGTAGACATCTATTAGGTCCATTTGATTTAAAACCTCTGCAAGTGTCATTATTTCTCTATTTAACTTCTATCACAATGATCTATCCCTTGGCAAGAATGGGGTGTTGAAGTCTCCCTCTAATAAGGTATTGGGATCAATGTGTGATTTAAGGTTTAATAATGTTTTTTGACATATCCAGGAGTCCTTGTGTTTTGGTGCATAGATGTTCAGGATTGTGATGTTCTCCTGATGTATTTTTCCTCTGATGAGAATGAAGTATCCCTCTTCATCTCTTTGATTAGTTTTGGTTGAAAGCCTATTTTATTAGATATTAGGATGGCTACACAAGCTTTCTTCTTGTGTCCATTTGCTTGGAAAACTTTCTTCCAACTCATTACTCTGAGGTAGTGGCTACCTTTGTTGCAGAGGTGTTTCTTAAATGCAACAGAATGTTGGATCCTGTGTCTGTAACCAGTCTGTTTGTCTGAGTCTTTTTTTGGAGAGTTGAGACTATTAATGTTAATAGATATTAGTGACCAATGATTTTTAGTTCCTTTTATTGTTGAGTTGTTGATGATTGTTTGTTTGCTTTCTTTTGTTTTTTGATGTGAGGTGTGTTTATTCTGTGTATTGGGTGCAGTTGATCTCATTGGGTTGAAATATTCCTTCTAGTATCTTCTGTAGGGTTGGATTGCTGCATATATATTGTTTAAATTTAGTTATGTCATGGACTATTTTGTTTTCTCCATCTATGTTGATTGAAAGTTTTGCTGGATATAGTCTGGGTTGTTGTCTATGATCTCTAATCTCTGCATGATATCTGTCCAGGCCCTTCTGGCTTTCATAAACTCTGTTGAGAAGTCTGGTGTGATTCTGATAGGTTTGACTTTATATGTTACTTGGCCTTTTTCCCTTGCCGCTTTTAATAATTTTTTTTTCATTTTTCTGTAGATTTAGTGTTTTGATTATTATGTGACAGGAGGAGTTTCTTTTCTGGTCTAGCTTATTTGGGCTTGTTGATTCTGTCGTATGTGAGCCAAAGTGTTGGAGCAATGGCAGATAGATCTCTTTGCCTAGAACTGCTCCAGTGTCCCACAGGCTTCACTTAGATGGTGGGAAATAGAACCTTAGTCCAAAGCCTAGGTTAGCTCTGCTGTGTTTACTGTCTGTGCTGTGCTGGCTGATTCTGACCTGGGTGAGCCACGCAGAAGAGGATTAGGCATAAAGGAGCTGCACGTTCTCCACAGTACCAGAATGTATCTGTTGAGTGTGGTCTCCCGGGTTTGGAATCAGGAGCCTCTATTACCCAGAAGGTGTCCACAGTACTGCGAGAGTAAGCATCCAGGTTTGGAGTCTCACCCACATTACAGGCAGTGAGTGCCCAAGGTCAGAGCTGCCTTACTCTGGTTCTAGGAAGATATCCACAGAAAGTGGTCTTAGGCAGTGGGTGGCAAGTTATCCACAGATGGAGTGTTTTGGCAGGTGGGTGGCCTAAGGCTATAGGGTAGGAGCCCAGTGTGCTTGCTGCTTGTCCCAGAAAAGTACTCACTGATGGGGGATTTAAATGGTTTTCTGTGCTTCAGGGTCAGATCCAAGCCGGCTGCTCCTGCCAGTATTTTAGCATCAATTTTCATAAGCTAGATAGGTATGAAGTTCTCTTTTTTGTTGGATCTTTGTGTGGATTAGGTTTCAAGGTTACTGTGGCCTCATAGAATGAGTTTGGCAATGTACCTACACATGCATGTGAACTAAACAACTCTCTACCCAATGACAGCTTGGTCAGGGAAGAATAAAAAAAGAAATTAGACACTTCTTGAAATTCAATGAAAATGAAGGCAAAATTCACACAACTTATGGGACACAATGAAAGCAGTGCTAAGAGGAAAGTTCATAGTACTAAGTACATTCAGAAAGAAGTTTGAGACATCTCATACAAGCAACTTAAAGGCTTACCTGAAAGCCCTAGAAAAAGAAGAAGCTGGAATATCCAGTAGAAGCAGACAGCTGGAAATAATCAAACTCATGGCTGAAATCAATCAATTAGAAACAAATAAAACAATTCAAAGAATCAATGAAAACCAAGAGACCGTTCTTTGAGAAAATAAAAAAGATAGACAAACCCTTAGCTAAACTAATGAAAAGGCAGAGAGAAACTATCCAAATCAGCAAAATCATAAACAAAAAGGAAGATATAATGACAGACACTAAGGAAATTCAAAGAGTAATTAAGTCTTACTTCAAAAGCTTTTACCAAACAAAATTTGAGAATCTAAATGAAACATAATTTTCTTGATAGATTCCATTTATGAAAGCTAAACTAAGATCAGGTAAATAGATTAAACAGTCCTATATCCCTCCAAGCAAATAGAAGCAGTCATCAAATGTCTCCCTGTCAAAAAAAAAAATGCCAGAGTCTGATGGTTTCAGTGCATAATTCGACCAGACATTCAAAGAAGAGCTGCCACCAATTCAAACAATTCCACAAAATAAAAACAAAATATTTGTTACTTTTAAACTTAATAGATTTGTCTAGAAACTTCACACAAAATGAATCAGAACAAGAGATATTGTATATATCATAATTTAAAAGTGGTAAGTAAGGATGCAATTGTATTTAGCAGGATGAGATCATTAAAACCACAAAATTGAGGAGCACTGTGACAGTCTACAAAGACCAAAGTAGGAATGTAGAGACTAGCAATAAAAATATTTTAAGTAAAATTCTATTATGAAGAAATCTTAAATTAACCAGATCAGAATTCTGTACATTTCAGAGAAATTGTATACATTTGTGCATTCTGAGTCACATTAACAAATATAAATATCATGTATCTTTCATATTTATTATCTATAATATGTATCAGGAAGGTACAAGATTGTATACTACAGAACTTGATGTCAAGACTCCATTGCTGAAGATATCAGAAAACTTGAGTTAATGAACATGGAGAAATCAAGCTATTAATCACCTGGATGCTTTATCTTTCCTGGCTATATTTCATAGTGCTGGAAGGTGCTATATATCCTACCAAAGGAAATAAAGGTAATATCATTTTATCTGTGAACCAAGAGGGATACAGTTATGATGGGCCTTATATGATATGCAGTCTGGTTCAACAATAGGCACACATATTTTATGTGTAATTAATCTTTCTCTGATTTGATTTTTAACGTCCCCAAATGATATAGAACACATGCTTGGCAGTCAAAATGGCCATAATCTGTGACTAGGTAGGTCATAGACTCAAGTGGTGTACAAGCTTATGACATACTATGTGTTTTCAAAACATGAATCTAAAATAAAGTGATGAAGTCTTCCATTTCTTTATCACTGCTGTGTGTTTGGAGGATTGGAGCCCCTCTGCTACTTTATCATGAAATATGAAGTAGTGATTGCAGTCTATAATGTGTTTGCAATCCTTTACTTACATGCATAAAGTTGTGCAAAATGATATAGATCATTATATAGATATACATTTGGATCTATGCTGTCCTTTGGCAAGAACTACTATTTATTTTTCTTGTTTCTCACAATTTCAACAATGCCCTTCCATCACACATTTAATTTTATTTTGGTCTTTAAATATATATTGTTTACTATTTTAATGCAAACATTTTGGTCATATTCACCAACACCACCACTTCCATATCTGCCTACAATAAGCCCCCTACCTATCTGAGTTTGTGTTTCCTTTATTCTTCCAGTCAAGGGCAGTGAGTGTTCTATAAGTACTATTTTAACTGGAGCCTTCTTGTGTGTGTGGATGACCACCTAGTGATCATAACAGTGAAGAAACTCTCTTCACTTTTCCAGTAACTCGCAAATCTCAGTAACTCTCTTTCCCAGTAACTATCAAATCCCAATCAAATTTCAGCTAGCAGTGAGATTTTCTTCCCCTCTCCTTCTCCATGCTGGTATTTTGTTTTGTTTGAGTACATATGATCTGGCACATCTTTTCATAATTATTGTGAATTTACATGGGCAGCTAGCCTGCTGTGGACAGCAAATGTTGTTTTCTTGAGGTTATCCAAGCCTCTGGCTCTTACAATCTACCCAGGTCTCTTCAGCCATGACCCCTCATCCTTATTGAAATGGGTGTGATATATAAGCCACATTGTGTCTGAGCACTTCATAGTCTATTATGATATGTACCATGAACAGTTTCTATACCTTGAACAGTCACTGGTTTCTGCATTATTTTCCATCTACTGCAAAAAGAACAAAAGCTACGCTGATGAAGGCTGAGGGATGCACTAATCCACGGTGCAACAATAAATGAGTTGATTTCATATATAGTCCATTTTGTAGAATAACAGCATTAAGTTCAATCCTTGGGTCTATGCTGTATCTAGTCACAGATTCTGGCTATTTTTATGGTGCCAAGTGTGTGTTCCATTCCATTGAGGAGACCTTAAAATCAAATCAGACAAAGGTTGATTCCACATATAATGTTTGCCCATTATTGGACCATAACACATATGATGTAAAGCCCATCATAACTACATACCTTCATGGAAGAATAGGAGTTGGTGTTACCTTTATTTCCATTGGTAGCAAGTGTAGGATCTTCTAGCATTATTAAATATAGCCAAGATAGATAAAACATCCAGGTGATTAATAGCTTGATTTCTCCATGTTTAGCAACTCAAGTTATGTAGTATCCTCAGCAGTGGAGTCTTGACATCAAGTTTGCAAGTTTCTAATATCGTAATTTCCTCATACACATTATAGATAATAAATATGAAAGATGAATGATATTTAAATTACCTTTTTATTAATTAAAATTTATATAATTTGTATCCTGGTTGTAGTCCCCTTCCTTGTCTCCTCCCAGTCTCCCATTTGCTCCTCCTTTTTCCCCTATGCCCCTCCACTAGTCCACTGATAAGGAAGGTCCCTCTCCCCTTCTCTCTGATCCTGTCCTATCAGGTCTCATCAGGATTGGCTTCATTGTCCCCTTCTGTGGTTTGGCAAGGCTAAATTCCACAAGGGGAGGTGATCAAGAGTCTGACCAATGAGTTCATATCAGGTGTTTTTTTTTTGTAATTTTAATTTATTTATTTTTTAATAAATTACACTTTGTATCCCAGCTGTAGCCCCCTCTTTCATCCCATCCCAATTCCACCCACGATCCCACAACACCTCCCAGTCCTTCCCAAAGTGCACTGGCAGGGAGGTCCTCTTGCTTTTCCATCTGACTCTAGCCTTTCAAGTCTCATCATGTCTGGCTGCATTGTCTTCCTCTGTGGCCTGATAAGGCTCCTCCCCCATTAGGGGGAGGTGAGAAAAGAGCCAGCCACTGAGTTCATGTCAGAGACAGTCCCTGTTACTATTATTAGGGAGACCACTTGGAGACTGAGCTGCCTTGGACTACATCTCTTACCTCCATACATGGTCCTTATTTAGAATATCAGTCTCAGAAAAGACCCCTGTGCCCAGGTGTTTTGGTTCTTTTGCTCTCCTTGTGAAACTCCTGTCCACTCCAGGTCTTTCTATCTCCCACTTCATTAATAGGATGCCCTGCCCAAAGTTTAGCTATGAGTCTCAGCATCTGCTTAAATACTCTGCTGGGTAGAGTCCTTCAAAGGCCATCTGTGCTAGGCTCCTGTCCTATTCTCTATAGTCTCACACTTCCAATGGCCGTTAAATTTGCCTTTCTTAAGTGAGGATTGATCATCTTACCCAGGTTCCTTCTTCTTGCTTAGCTTCTTTAGGTCTACAGATTTTAATATGATTATCCTATTTTATATGTCTAATATCCATTTATTAGTGAATATATACCATGTGTGTCTTTCTGCTTCTGGGATACCTCACTCAGAATGATCTTTTCTACTTCCCACCATTAGCCTGAAAATATCATGGTTCCCTTGTTTTTAAAAACCGAGTATTATACCATTGTGTAAGTGTATCACAATTTCTGTATTTATTCCTCAATTGAGGGACATCTGAGTTGTTTTAGATTCTGGCTATTACAAATAAAGCTGCTCCAAACATGGGTGAGCAAATGTCATTTTTGTATACTAGAGCATATTTTGGATATATGCTAGGAGTGCTATGGCTGAATCTTGAGATAGCACAATTCCTAATTGTCTGAGAAAGTGCCAGACTGATTTCCAAAGTGGTTGTACAAGTTTACATTCCCACCAGCAAAGGAGTAGGGTTCCCCTCTCTCCACATCCTCTCCAGCATCTGTTGTCACTTGAGTTTTTGATCTTAGCCATTCTGATGGATGTAAGGTGAAATCTCTGGGTCATTTTGATTTGCATTTCCCTGATGACTAAAGATGTTAAGCATTTCTTTAAGTGTTAAGTGTTTTTCTGCCATTTTATATTCCTCTATTGAGAATTCTCTTTTTAGCTCTGTATGCCATTTTTTAATTAGATTACTTGGCATGTTGTTGTTTAACTACTTAAGTTCTTTATTTATTCTGGATATTAGCCCTCTATCAGATATAGGGTTGTTGAAGATCCTTTCCCAGCTGTACCATATTTTCTGTATCTAGTACTCTGGTTAGGGACATGTAGGTTTTTCCAGATTCTGGCTATTACAAATAAAACTGCTATGAAGATGGTTGAGCAAAGGCTCTTATTGAATGGTGGAGCATCTTTTGGGACTATGCCAAGGAGTTTTATAGCTGCGTCTAGAGGAAGCACTATTCCAAATTGTCTGAGAAAGCACCAGATTGATTTCCAAAGTGGTTGTAGAATTTCCAACAGAAATGGAGGAGGGTTCCCCTCTCTCCACATCCTCTCCAGCATGTGTCTTCACTTGAGTTTTTTGATCTTTGTCTTTCTGATCAGTGTAAGGCTAAATCTCTGCGTTGTTTTGATTTGCATTTCCTGATGACTAACAATGTCGAACATTTCTTTAAGTGTTTATCTGTCATTCAATATTCCTCGATAGAGAATTCTCTTTTTAGCTCTGTACCCCATTTTTAATTGGATTACTTGATTTGTTGCTGTTTAACTTCTTGAGTATTTGTAGATTCTGGATACTATCCATCTATCAGATAGAGGGTTGGTGAAGATCCTTTTCCAATCTATAGGCTGTCATTTGGTTCTGACAACAAAGTCCTTTGCATTACAGAAGATTTTTAGTTTCATGATGTCCCATTTATTGATTGTTTAGGATCTTAGAACCTGTGCTGTTGGTGTTCTGTTCAAGAAGTTGTCTCTTGTACCAATGATTTCAAGGCTCTTCCCCACTTTTTCTTCTAACAGGTTTAATGTGTCTGCTTTTATACTGAGATCTTTTTTCCACTGGGTGATAAGTATAGATCTATTTGCATTTTTTCTATATGTAGACATCCAGTTAGACCAGCACCAATTGTTGAAGATGCTGCCCTTTTCTATTGTATGGTTTTGGGTTTTTTGTCAAAAAGCAAGTATCCATAGGTGTGTGGGTTCATTTCTGAGTTTTCTATTCTATTTCGCTGATCCACCATTCTGTGTCTATGCCAATACCATGCAGTTTTTATTACTATTGCTCTGTAGTACAGTTTGAGATCAGGGATGAAGATACCTCCAGACTATCTGTTATACACGATTGTTTTAGTAAGTCTGTTGGTTTTTTTTTCATATGAAATTGAGACTTGTTCTTTCAAGGTCTGTAAAGAATTGTGTTGGTATTTTTATGGGAATTGCATCGAATCTGTAGATTGCTTTTGGCAGGATGTTCGTTTTTCACTATGTTAATCATACTGATCCATGAGCATGGGAGATCTTTTCATCTTCTGATCTTCAATTTCTTTCTTCAGAGACTTGAAGTTTTTCCTGACAGGTCTTTCCCTTGCTTGGTTAGAGTCAGACTAAGATACTTTATGTTATTTGTGGCTCTTGTGATAGTTGTTACTTCCCTAATTTCTTTCTCAGCACATTTGTCGTTTGTATACAGGAGGGCTACTAATTTTTTTTTTTTTTTTACTTAATTTTGTTTCCAGCCACTGTGATGAAGGTGTTTATCAGCTGAAAGAGTTCCTGGGTAGAATTTTTTGGGTCACTCAATATATTGTCATATCATCTGCAAATAGTGATACTTTGTCATCTTCCATTCCAATTTGTATCCCTTGTTCTCCTTTAGTTGTCTTATTGCTCTAGCTAGGAATTCAAGAACTATGTTTAAAAGATAACAAGAGATTGGCCAGCCTTGCCTTGTCCCTGATTTCAGTGGGATTCATTTAAGTTTCTCTCCATGTATTTTGATGTTGACTATAGACTTGCTATATATTGTTTTTACTGTATTTAGGTATGTGATTTTTATCCCTGTTCTCTCCAAGACTTTAAATATGATTGGTGTTGGATTTTGCCATATGTTTTTTAGGCATCTAAGGAGATGATCATGTGGTTTTTCTCCTTCAGTTTGTTCACATGGTAGATTACATTGATGGTTTTCCATATTTTGAACCACCCCTACATACCTGGGATGAAGCCTCCTTGGTCATGTTGGATGATATCTTTATGTTTTCTTGAATATGGTTTGCATATATTTTAGAGTATTTTTGCATCAATATCCAAAGAGAGATAGGTCTGAAGTTCTCTTTTTTTGTTGGGTCTTTGTGTGGTGTCGGTATTAAGGGCTTCATAGACTGAGTTTGGCAATATTCCTTTTGTTTCTATTTTGTGGAATAATTTGAAGAGAATTGGAGTTAGCTCTTCTTTGAAGGTCTGGTAGAATTCTGCACTGACACCATTTGTTCCTAGTTTTTTGTTTGTTTGTTTAAGAAAGACTTTTGATGACTCCTATTTCTTTGGGGTGGATAGGACCATTTAATATATTTACCCAATCTTGATTTAATTTTTAATTTGGAAAAGAAAATTAGAGATTTCATTTAGATTTTCACATTTTGTGGTATACAGGTTTTGTAGTAAGACCTAATGATTGTTTGGATTTCCTCGGGGTCTGTTGTTATGTCCCCCTTTTCATTTCTGATTTTGATGATTTGAATAGTTTCTTTCTCCCTTTTCATTAGTTTGGCTGTGAGTTTGTCTATCTTATTGATTTTCTCAAAGAACCAGCTCTTGGTCACATTGATTCTTTGATTGTTTTTTAATTTTTATTTTTTATATTAATTACAGGGTCCTCCTCCCCTTCCGTCTGACCCTAGACAATCAGGTTTCATCAGGACTGGCTTCTTGTCCTCCTGTTTGGCTTGGCTCCCCTCTTAGGGGGAGGTGATCAAACGTTCATAGCAGCTTTATTCTTAATAGCCACAACCTGGAAACAACCCAGATGTCCCCCAACTGAGGAATGAATACAAAAATTGTGGTACATCAAGGAATTCATGAAATGTGCAGGCAAATGTTGGAATTGAGAAAAGATCATCCTGAGTGTTTAACAAGCATAAAAACACACATGGTATATACTTACTTATTATTGGATGTTTTCTTTCTTTCCAATTGATTAATTTCACCTCTGAGTTTATCTCTGATAGTAATTATTACTTTTAAATTATGACATCACAATATTTTTCATTTTGTTTCATTTTTTGTGAAGTTCCTAGACAAATTTATTAGATTTATAAGAAACATAACTCAGAAACACAATCTGTAAATCAGAGCAGATTCGTAGAAAAGGACTTTAGGTTTGAAAAGAAAAAAAATACAATATACTTGGAGCCTGTGTGCATGTCAGATATGTGAGAGAACAGCAGTTTTTCAAAGAAAAAAAATTTTTAGAAAAGGAATAAGAAATCACAAAGACAGCATCTTCAACAAACGGGCTGGTCCAACTGGATGTCTACATGTAGAAAAATGAAAATAGATCCATATTTATTACCCAGCACAAAACTAAAGTGGATCAAAGATATCAACATAATACCAGATACACTACATCGGTTAGAAGAAAAAGTGAGTAAGACTCATTGGCACAGGAGACAACTTCCTAAACAGAACACCAACAGCACAGGCTCTTAGAGCAACAATTGATAAATGGGACCTTATGAAACTGAAAAGCTTCTGTAAAGCAAAGGATATAGTCATCAAAACAAAATGACAGCCTACAGACTGGGAAAGGATCTTCACCAGCCCTACATCTGACAGAGGGCTGATATCCAGAATATATAAAGAGCTAAAGAAGTAAAAAAGCAACAAATCAAGCAGTCCGATTAAAAAATTGGGTACAGAGCTAAACACAGAATTCTCAGTGGAGGAATACAGAATGGCAGAGAAACACTTAAATGCTCAATGTCCTTAGCCATCAGAGAGATGCAAATCAAAACTACACTGAGATTTCACCTGACACCCACCAGAATGGCTAAGATCAAAAACTCAAGTGACAACACATGCTAGAGAGGTTGTGGAGAAAGGGGAACCCTCCTCCATTATTTGGGGGAATGCAAACTTGTACAAACACTTCGGAAATCAATCTGGCGCTTTCTCAGACAATTGGGAATAGTGCTTCCTCAAGATCTAGCTATACCACTCCTAGGCATATATCCAAAAGAGGCTCAAGTACACAACAAGGACATTTACTCAACCATGTTTGTAGCAATTTATTCGTAATAGCCAGAACCTGAAAACAACCCAGATGTCCCTCAGTTGAGGAATGGATATAGAAATTGTGGTACTTTTACACAATGGAATACTACTCAGCAATTAAAAACAAGGAAATCATGAAATTTGCAGGCAAATGGTGGACCTAGAAATGATCATCCTGAGTGAGGTATCCCAAAAGCAGAAAGACACACATGGTATATACTCACTTTTATAGACCTATAAAATAGGATAAATATACTGAAATCTATCCACCTAAAGAAGATAAACAAGAAAGAGGACCCAGGGTATGATGATCAATCCTCACTTAGAAAGACAAATGGGATGGACATTGGATGTAGGAGCAAACAAGTAACAGGACAGGAGTTGTATCTCAGAGGGCTTCTGAAAGACTCTACCTAGCAGTATATCAAAACAGATACTAAGACTCATAACCAAACCTCTGGCAGAATGCAGGGAACCAAAAAAAGGGGGGGGGAGTTAATACGACCTGGAAAGGACAGGAGTTACACAAGGACCAAATATATCTGGGCACAAGGATCTTTTATGAGACTGTTTCTCCAAACAAGGACGATATATGGATGCAACCTAGAGCCCCTGCTCAGATGTAGCCCTTGGTAGCTCAGTATCCAAGTGAGTACCCTAATAAGGGGAACAGGAACTGTTTCTGACATGAACTCGTTGGCGGGCTCTTTGACCTCCCTGCCTCCCAAGGAGAAGCAGCCTTGCTAGGCCACAGAGGAGGACTTTGTAGCCAGTCCTGAAGACACCTGATAAATTGGTATCAGATGTAAGGGGAAGAGGTTCTCCCTTATCAGTGGACTTGTAAAGGGGCAGGGAGGAGATGAGAATGGGAGGGTGGGATTGGGAGAGAAAGAGGGAGTGGGATACAGCAGGGATTCAGATTTAACAAACTGTAACTAATATTAAAAAAAATAAAAATTAAAAAAAGAAAGCACAAAGAATCAGCAATACAAACAATGTAGAGAAAACAACAGAAAAAACTGTGACTAGAAAAACATAATTATGCAAAAATTCTATATCTAAAGGTACACTCTTTGTTTCTTTTCAAGTATGTTTAATGTAGAATTAATCTTTTTTCCCTATAGATCTTTCCAAAATATAAAAAAATAATATTACTTTTCCAGAAAACTCTGAAAATATATTAATATGCAGCATTTCTATAGAAGATCAATTTACTAAATAGAAAGTTAAGAAAACTTTTTTTGTGAACAGCACACTTTGACACTAAATGAAATGCTATTCCTGGTATGTGGGACTTTTGGAATCATGAAGAATGTGAAATCTTTCCTCACCATATTATTGTTAGACATTATTATTGCATAATAAGATAAATTGCGGATGGCGACTAGCACACACAGTTTCCGAGCTGTGGAAGAGATAAAGTTCTGAGTTGATGAGTAGAAGAACTTCTGAAGCCAGGGAAACAATGGAGAGACTTTCTAAACAACAGGGAACATCGCAGGAGGTGAAAACCTTGGTCTCGGGTCACCCAGGGACTTGTTTGGGGAAGGTGAGAAACGATCCTTTGATCTCTCGGCACTCCCCTCCCCCAGACCTCCCTCCTCCTCGGCACAGCAGACTCGCCTTTCTCAGCGCAGACCTAACTGCCTGGGGCCTGCAGCCACTGAGGCAGAGCCCCAAACCCTTTATCGGCAAAGGCCAGCAGTACTGTGTCTCGGAGCCCCAGATTCACGCGCGGCGGCTGCACCATCCTCCCAGGGCCCGAGTCTGCTAGACGCCATACTAGCTCCGCAGGAGCGCCATCACTGACGGTACAGCCCGCCCAATCCCACAGTGACAGAGAATACGCTATATACTCACCAAAACCAGACAGAAACGCTATACAAGCTAGACACACCAGGCGCTGGGCCTCCGAAGCTTGGAGAGCACAGTAAAGAGACCCCAGGACTTCCCAGAAAGCATCTGGACAAGCAACCCAGTCTCCAGTTACAGCGGGACTTTCTAACCTGGCGGTGGAGCAGCACTGAGCTGGCGGGGCACATCAGCCCTCCAGTTTAAGACTAACCAGGGCCAAACCAGAGAACAGAAAGGCTGGTTACCCCGATTCCCACTGACGTGACCACCCTGAAATCTCCAGCTGCAGCAAGACCTCATAACCTGGCAGTGACAGCAGCACGGAACTGGCGGAGCACATCAAAGAAGCAGGGCCAAACCAGAGTGCAGAGAGCCCAGATACGCCGATCTCTGCCAAGTGTCCTGCCTGTAAGTGAGTGCACCCCTGAGAATCTGCAGCTCCACTGATCCTGGGTTCTTCTAAAACAGAAGCCAGGCATCGAACCCCCTCCCACCCATATACCCACTTTGGGAAACAGAGGGGCACTTGGAACATTGAAGTTCCTGCTCTGTGGGTCTAATTGAGGAGTTAAGGCAGTTAATGCCAGAAATTGCGCTGCGATCATCACTAGCGCCTGCGACATATACATTGCAGAGCCCCTCCCACACACTCAAGGGTTCAACATTAGCCATCACTCTGTCCCTCGAGACACACGCCCACACCCACTTACACACACACACACATATACACACGCATGCACGCACGCTTGCATGTGCCTCTGTTTGCGCCTGCGTACTTTCCTCCCACAGGTACAGCTAGTCCTCAGCATACGCTAAGGACACGGGACCTCTCTCAACTTCCTGAAGAATTCTCCAGACTCGAGAGAGAGACAGTACCAGTCTGATCGGCAGAATCCAAAAACAAACAGGGAAGGTCTCAGATAAGCCAATGGCCAGGGGTAGGCGAAAGAACACTTCCAACATAAATCAGGACATCATGACTTCACCAGCAAACCCCAAAATCGATGGATACTCCAATTCATCAGAAGCACAGGAAAATGACCTTAAAGCCATGCTTGCTCAATTATTTGAGGCTCATAAGGAGGAAATGAACAAATCTTTCAAAGAGTTGGCCAGTCAATTGGAGATAAAGAAAGAAGAAATAGACAAAACCCTTAAAGAAACACAGGCAAACATAGCCAAACAAATAGAGGCACAAGTAGAGAAAAAATTAGTGGCATACAAAAAGGAAATGAACAAAGAAATAGAGTCCATCGTAGAGAGACAGGAATCCAAATTCAAACACATAAAAGAAATGGTGCAAGGCATGAAAACAGAATTAGAATCAATAAAGAAAACACAAAATGAGAAAACTCTTGAGCTGGAGAACTTGGAGAAAAGATCAGGAACCACAAAAGTAAGCATCACCAACAGAATACAAGAGATGGAAGAGAGAATCTCTGGAGCTGAAGACACACTTGCAGAAATTGATACTTCTCTCAAAGAAAAAGTAAAATCAGAAAAATTCCAATCACAAAATATCCAAGAAATCAAGGATGCTATGAAAAGACAAAATCTAAGAATAATAGGAATTGATGAAAAAGAAGACTCCAGGCTCCAAGGTCCAGAAAATATTTTCAAAAAAATCATAGAAGAAAATTTTCCCAACGTAAAGAGATGTCCATAAATATACAAGAGGCCTACAGAACACCAAATAGACTAGACCAGAAAAGAAACACATCACGTCACATCATAGTCAAAACACTAAATCTACAGAACAAAGAAAAGATATTAAAAGCAGCAAGGGAAAAAGGCCAAGTAACATATGAAGGTAGACCTATCAGAATCACACCAGACTTCTCATCAGAAACTATGAAAGCCAGAAGGGCCTGGGCAAGCATCATGGAGACTCTAAGAGATCACAAATGTCAACCGAGACTACTATACCCTGCAAAGCTTTCAATCAACATAGATGGAGAAAACAAAATATTCCATGACAAAACTAAATTTACGCAATATCTATACAGCAAACCAACCCTACAGAAGATACTAGAAGGAAAACTCCAATCCAACGAAAACGAATTCACCTAAGAAAACAGGGCATACAGATAATATCCCAACAAAAATGAAAAGAAAACAAGCAATGAAACAGGGTAAGATCATCGACTCCATTACAAAAGGAACTAACATGCATTGGTCAATATTATCTATCAATATTAATGGACTCAACTCACCAATAAAAAGACACAGGCTAACAGAATGGTTACGGAAACAGGACCCAACATTCTGTTGCATCCAAGAAACACACCTATGCAACAAAGATAAACACTACCTCAGAGTAAAGGGCTGGAAAAATGTTTTTCAAGCAAATGGTTCCAGAAAACAAGCTGGAGTAGCCATCCTAATATTTAATAAAATAGACTTTCAACCCAAGTTAATCAAAAAAGATAAGGAGGGCCACTATATTCTCATCAAAGGAAAAATCCAACAAGAGGACATCACAATTTTGAATATCTATGCCCCAAATACAAGAGCACCTACATTCGTAAATGAAACAATATTAAAGCTTAAACCATACATTGATCCTAATACCTTAATAGTGGGAGACTTCAACACCCCACTCTCATCAAGGGACAGATCAACCAGACAGACACCAAATAGGGAAATAAAAGCACTCACAGAATCCCTAAATCAAATGGACCTAATAGACGTCTACAGATCTTTTCACCCAAACTCAAAAGAGTACACCTTCTTTTCAGCACCACATGGAACCTTCTCCAAAACAGACCATATAGTTGGTCACAAAGCAAGCCTCAACAGATACAAAAGGATTGAAATAATCCCTTGTATACTATCTGACCACCATGGACTAAAGCTGGACATCAACAACAACAGAAACAACAAAAAGCCGACACGCACATGGAAACTGAACAACTTACTACTCAATGACAGCTGGGTCAAGGAAGAAATAAAGAAAGAAATTAAAGACTTTCTAGAATTCAATGAAAATGAAAGCACAACATACCCAAATTTATGGGACACATTGAAAGCAGTGCTCAGAGGAAAATTTATAGCACTAAGTGCCTACAAGAAGAAATCCGTAACATCACATACAAACAACTTAATGGCCCAACTGAAAAACCTAGAAAAAAAAGAAGCAGATACACCCAAGAGGAGCAGAAGGCTGGAAATAATCAAAGTAAGGGCAGAAATCAATCAATTAGAAACAAATAAAATTATCCAAAGAATCAATGAAACAAAAAGCTGGTTCTTTGAGAAAATCAACAAGATAGACAAACCCTTAGCCAAACTAACTAAAAAGCAGAGAGAAACCATACAAATCAGCAAAATCAGAAAGGAACATGGGGACATAACTACAGACACTGAGGAAATCCAAACAATTATTAGGTCATACTACAAAAGCCTATATGGCACAAAATTTGAAAATCTAAATGAAATGGATAACTTTCTTGACAGATTCCATCTACCAAAATTAAGTCAAGATCAGGTAGAAAGACTGAATAGTCCTATATCTCCCAAGGAAATTGAAGCAGTCATTAACAGTCTCCCCTCCAAAAAAAGCCCTGGACCAGATGGCTTCAGCGCAGAATTCTACAAGACCTTCAAAGAAGTACTAACACCAATTCTCCTCAAACTATTCCATAAAATAGAAACAGAAGGAACACTACCAAACTCATTCTATGAAGCCACAGTCACTTTGATACCTAAACCACACAAAGATCCAACAAAAAAAGAGAACTTCAGACCTATCTCTCTTATGAACATTGATGCAAAAATACTCAATAAAATACTTGCAAACCGAATCCAAGAACACATCAAAGATATCATCCACCATGACCAAGTAGGCTTTATCCCAGGAATGCAAGGGTGGTTCAACATACGGAAATCCATCAATGTAATCCACCACATAAACAAAATGAAGGAGAAAAACCACATGATCATCTCCTTAGATGCTGAAAAAGCATTTGACAAAGTCCAACACCCATTTATGTTTAAAGTCTTGGAGAGATCAGGGATACAAGGCACATACCTAAAGATAGTAAAGGCAATATACAGCAAGCCTATAGCCAACATCAAACTCAATGGAGAGAAACTTAAATCAATCCCACTGAAATCAGGGACAAGACAAGGCTGTCCACTCTCTCCATATCTCTTTAACATTGTACTTGAAGTCCCAGCCAGAGCAATAAGACAACTAAAGGAGATCAAGGGGATACAAATAGGAAAAGAAGAGGTCAAAGTGTCACTATTTGCAGATGATATGATAGTATACATGAGCGACCCCAAAGATTCAACCAGAGAACTTCTTCAGCTGATAAACACCTTCAGCAAAGTGGCAGGATACAAAATCAACTCAAAAAAATCAGAAGCCCTCTTGTATACCAAAGACAAAAAGGCTGAGAAAGAAATTAGGGAAACAGCACCCTTCACAATAGCCACTAACCACATAAAGTACCTTGGTGTGACTCTAACCAAGCAAGTGAAAGACCTGTTTGAGAAAAACTTCAAGTCTTTGAAGAAAGAAATTGAAGAAGATCTCAGAAGATGGAAAGATCTCCCGTGCTCATGGATTGGTAGGATTAACATTGTGAAAATGGCCATCCTGCCAAAAGCAATCTACAGATTCAATGCAATTCCCATCAAAATACCAACTCAATTCTTTACAGACCTTGAAAAAAAGATTCTCAGCTTCATATGGAGAAACAAAAAACCCAGAATCTCCAAAACGATCCTGTACAACAACAGATCATCTGGAGGTATCTCCATTCCCGATCTCAAGCTGTACTACAGGGCAACAGTAATAAAAACTGCATGGTATTGGCATAGAAACAGAAAGGAGGATCAATGGAATCGCATAGAAGACCCAGAAATAAACCCACACACCTATGAATACTCAATATTTGACAAAGAAGCCAAATCCATTCAATGGAAAAAAGACAGCATCTTCAACAAATGGTGCTGGACCAACTGGATGTCTACATGCAGAAAAATGAAAATAGACCCATATTTATCACCCTGCACAAAACTAAAGTCCAAGTGGATCAAGGACCTCAACATAAAACCAGATACTCTAAATCAGCTGGAAAAAAAAGTGGGAAACAGCCTAGAACTCATTGGCACAGGAGACAACTTCCTGAACAGAACACCAACAGCACAGGCTCTAAGAGCAACAATCAATAAATGGGACCTCATGAAACTGAAAAGCTTCTGTAAAGCAAAAGACACTGTCATCAAAACAAAACGCCTGCCTACAGATTGGGAAAGAATCTTCACCAACCCTTTATCTGACAGAGGGCTAATATCCAGTATATATAAAGAACTAAAGAAGCAGAAAAGCAACAAACCAAGTAATCCACTTAAAAAATGGGGAACAGAGCTAAACAGAGAATTCTCGAAGGAGGAACATCGAATGGCAGAGAAACACTTAAAGAAATGCTCAACCTCATTAGCCATTAGGGAAATGCAAATCAAAACGACCCTGAGATTTCACCTTACACCCATCAGAATGGCCAAGATGAAAAACTCAAGTGATAGCACATGCTGGAGAGGTTGTGGAGAAAAGGGAACCCTCCTCCATTGCTGGTGGGAATGTAAACTGGTTCAACCACTCTGGAAGTCAATCTGGCGCTTTCTCAGACAACTAGGAGTAGTGCTACCTCAAGACCCAGCTATACCACTCCTAGGTATATACCCAAAATTTGCTCAAGTACACAACAAGGACATTTGTTCAACCATGTTCATAGCAGCTTTATTTGTAATAGCCAGAACTTGGAAACAACCCAGATGTCCATCAATGGAGGAATGGATACAGAAATTGTGGTATTTTTACACAATGGAATACTACTCAGCAATCAAAAAGGAGGAAATCATGAAATTTGCAGGCAAGTGGTGGGATCTAGAAAAGATCATTCTGAGTGAAGTATCCCAGAAGGAGAAAGACAAACTTGGTATATACTCGCTTATATAGACCTACAAGACATGATAAACATAATGAAATCTCCACACCTAAAGAAGATAATCAAGAAAGTGGACACAGGCGAAGGTGATTAATCCTCATTTAGAAAGACAAATGGGATGTGCATTGAACTTATGACAGGAGTCTACCACAAAAGGCATCTGAAAGACTCTACCTAGCAGTGTTTCAAAGCAGACACTAAGACTCATAACCAAACCCTCGGCAGAGTGCAGGGAATCATATGAAAGAAGGGAAGTTAGTATGATATGGAAAGGATAGGAGCTCTACAAGGACCAAATATATCTGGGCACAGGGTCTTTTCTGAGACTGACACTCAACCAAGGACCATCTATGGATATAACCTAGAACTTCTGCTCGGATGTGGCCTGTGGTAGCTCAGTAACCAAGTAGTTTTCCAAAGTAAGGGGAACACGGACTATTTCTAACAGGATCTCAAGGGCAGGCTGTTTGACACCCCCCCCCAGGGGAGGAGCAGTCTGTTAGGCCACAGAGGAGGACTTTGCAGCCAGCCCTGAAGTTACCTGATAAAACAGGGTCAGATGAAAGGGGAGGAGGTCCTCCCCTATCAGGGGACTTGGAAAGGGGCAGGGAGGAGACCAGGGAGGGAGTGTGGGGTTGGGGAGGGAATGAGGGAGCGGGATACAGCTGGGACACAGAGTTAACAAAATGTAACTAAAAAGAAAAATAAAATTAAAAAAATGAATAAATTGCAATAAATAAATAAATATTTTTTAAAAAATAAAAAAAAAATAAGATAAATTGCTCCAGGTGCAAGTGTGAGGATCTAAGTTCAGATCTCCCCCCAAACATAAATGTACTATTATAATCCAATGATCACATAGCAGGAAGAACCCAAAAGAGGAGACCCTCTACAAGTTTGTTGTTCACAGTGGCAGGCTTATGTGGTGAAAACAATGAAGTCAGTTAGTGTGGTACTCTGCCTTCTGCACAGCAGTGGGTAAGGAGAGGCAGAAAGAATCTTAGTGATTTTAAGGCCAGAGTATGTTCCAGGTCAGCCAGTGCTACATGGTCAGACTCTGTCTCGGTCAATCAAATAAGTCAGTCAGTCAGTAAGTGAATAATTAACAAATGATAAAGAACCACTGTGAAATAATGTGCACAGCTAGGACTGACCCTGGATATTCTTTCTGCCTTACACTAATAGTTATTGACACTCATAAACCTGTACATGCACAGAGAGACTCACATCTACAATAGTGTTGCACAGTTCATCAATACACAAAATGTTAACATAAATTTAAATATGGATTCACATGAATTAATCCCAGTAATTGAATGCAGAGACAAGAATATTCCCATGAGATCAAGGGCATCCTCGTCTACATGGTGTGTTCCAGGCCATACTATTGAGAAAATATCATAGAAATGGCAACTGCAGCAGTGTATTATTTGAATTAACTTTGTGCTATACTTTAAATTCTAAAACCTGAGTGATTGGATCAAGACATAATGACATTTCTTAATTGTTGAAGCAGAAGGGCCACGTTCCAGACACCAGAAGTTCTGATGTTTTGTCAGAACCCAATTTCTTATTTATGGACAGTTTAAATTTTTTATTCTGCACATAAAAGATAAATAAAGCAATGTAATAATAAATTATATTTCCTGAGACCATAAATAATAAAGGTTAATAATATAGGGTCTTATCTAGTCTTATCTACTTAAATTGCCCATGTTAATTCCAGTCATTCATGAGAATATATTTAAAAAAGTATTGTATAGAAACATGGGCTTTTGAGTTATAAAAGCCGTTGCACTAAATATGTGGGTTTATAGTCTATGTCTTCTTCCTATATGTTTTTGTATTGTTTTGTTTTAATCTGTTCAGGTATAAGCTTAAGAACTACCAGTTTGTTCTGGCCCTGGTATTTGCCATTGAGGAAATGAACAGAAACCGTATTCTTCCCAACACAACTCTGGGCTTCGATCTGTATAATGCTGCACCTTTGGAAACGAGTATCCTTTATGCTCCCTTTGTTTGGCTCACAACGTTGAGGATACCTCTAGATAATTTCAACAGTGGACTGAAGAGAATGTCATCTGCTGCACTCACAGGAACATCATGGAAAATATCTTCCCACCTTGGGAAACTGTTTCAAATTTACAAAATACCACAGGTGAGGGCTGGGGTGTTGGAACTCGGGGTCAAACGTCAGTTTTGACAGTATTGGATGATTGAAAATGTAAAATAGGAGGTCTAGGATAAGTCATTTAACAAAGTAAAGTACAAAGGTGCTTCATGATAGATCCGCATTCCATTACTTGAAATATAAAGAAAGAGAAGTTGATGAGAACAGCTACCTTACTGAAACTTGAGAATAGTCAGTAATATTTTAGAAAAGTCTCCATTGGGTTTGCCTTTTAAAATATGACAAAACCATCTTCATACCAACTGTTTATGCCTGTTGATTCAGGACTGATAATCTGTTTGATGCCAATGTTTTTCTTCTTTTTTTTTTCAATTTTCTTTTTCTACAGCTCACTTTTGGACTTTTTGGTTCTAGCTTAAATGACAGAGGTCAGTTTAATTCTCTCTATCAAATGGTCCCCAAGGACACATTTCTGTCACTTACCATAGTTTCTTTGATGCATCATTTCAAATGGTTCTGGGTTGGTCTGATTCTCCAGATGGCCACAGAATTAGATTCTTTCAGACTTGAGAGAAGATATGGAGAGTAATAGCATCTACATAGCCTTTTTGAAAATGATTCGTGGTTCCCGGAATTCATATTCCAGTGCATTATGGAAGGATCTGGTAATGATTCAGGAATCATCAGCAAATTTGATAGTTATTTATGGGGATGTTGTTTCTTTGCAAGGTTTAATGCAACATATTGAGCAGCAGTTAGTGACATGGAAAGTCTGGATCTTGAACTCTCAATGGGATGTTGATCACAATTATGGTAGAGTCATTTCATGGAAGTCTCATTTTTTCACACCACTATGAAGAGATGGTTGACTTTACAAATTTTATTTAAACAGTTAATCCCTACAAATACCCAGAAGACACTTATCTTCCTAAGTTTTGGTTTCTGTTCTTCAAGTGCTCATTTTCTGAGTTTGATTGTCAACTTTTAGAAAATGCCAACCCAATGCTTCTTTGGAGTTACTGCCCAGACACTATTTTGACCCAGTTATGAATGCAGAGAGCTTCAATATATACAGTGCTGTGTATGTTGTGGCCTACAGTCTCCATGAGATGAATCTTCAGCAAATACAGACATAACCACATGTTAATGGAGATGGAAAGGAATTCTTCCCCTGGCAGGTAACATCTCTTCCTGTGTTGTTTTAACATCAGCAATGTGAGGTATTTTTAGGCATTTATGCATTTAGGCATTTAAATTAGGTATCACAGGGTTTTTAGAATACATTGTCATACATTGTCAACAAGCAAGGATGTATTCCTCAGAGCAGAGGTAGTAGCAGTAGATCCTTGAGGTTTAAAATACTTCTGAGCACTACCACAGGATTATGAAGTTAAGGATCACTTTAACGTGTACTTTTCACCCCAGGGCCCTCGTTTAAGGATGGCAGCTTTGAATATATTCTGAAAGTTGGCTAGCTTCCCAAAGGAACTTGAATCAGCAGAATCCACATTACGTTGTTTATTGCTGACTTAGCTATTCTTAGTGCAAGGATTTATCTTGAAGAAAATGTGGTTTCCAAATTTTAATGCATTTCAGTCCAAGTGTTATTTATTTACTCAGCCACATGGATACCTCCTTTAAGGTGTTTTTTATTCTAGTTCCCACCAATGGCCTGCAAATTTCATGATTTCCTTATTTTAATTGCTGAGTAGTATTCCACTATGTAAATTTCTGTATCTATTCCTCAATTGAGGGAAATATGAGTTGTTTCCAGATTCTGGATATTAAGAATAAAACTGTTGTGAACATTGGCAAGCAAATGTCCTTGTTGTATACTTGAGCACATTTTGGATATATGCCTAGGAGGAAGTATAGCTGGATCTTGAGGTAGCATTATTCCTCATTGTCTGTGAAAGCATCAGATTGATTTCCAAAATGGTTGTAAAAGTTTACATTCAAAACACCAATGGTGAAGGGTTCCCCTTTATCCACATCTTCTCCAACATGTATTGTCACTTGAGTTTTTGTTCTTACACATTCTGATGGATGTAAGGCGAAATCTCAGGGTTTTGTGATTTGCATTTCCCTGATGACCAAGGACATTGAGCATTTCTTTAAGTGTTTCTCTGCCATTTGATATTCCTGTATTGAGAATTCTCTGTTTAGCTATTTACCCCAATTTTTATTGGAGTACTTGATTTGTTGCTGTTTAACCTGTTGAGTTCTTAATATATTCTGGATATTAGCCCACTATCAGTTATAGGGTTGGTGAAGATCGTTTCCCAGTCTATAGCCTGTCATCCTGAGTGAGGTATCCCAGAAGCAGAAAGACACACATGGTATAGACTCATTTAAAAGTAGATATTAGACAAATAATATAAGTTATATGAAAATCTTTATACCTAAAGAAGCTAAGCAAGAAGGAGGACCCTGGGTAAGATGACTAATCCTCATGCAGAAAGGGAAAGGTGAAATATATTAGAAGAGGGAGAAAACAGGGAACAGGACTGAGGGCCTCTGAAAGACTCTAACCTGCAGGGTATCAAAGCAGATGCTGAGACTCACAGTCAAACTTGGAGCAGAGTACAGGGAATCTTATGAAAGAAGGGAGAGATAAAAAGATATGGAGTAAACAGGAGATCTACAAGAAGAGCAACAGAACCAAAATATCTGGCCATAGGGGTTTGTTCTGAGACTGATACTCCAAAGAAGGGCCATTCAAGGAGATAACCTAGTACCCCTGCTCAGATGTAGTCCATGACAGCTCAGTCTTCAAGTGGTTCCCTAGTAAGGGGAACAGGGGCTGTCTCTGACATGTGATCAAAGGCTGGCTCTTTGATCACATCCCACTGAGAAAGGACTTCCTTACAAGGCCACAGAGGAAGACAATGCAGACAGTCCTTATGAAACCTGATAGGCTAGGGTCAGATGAAAGGGGAGGAGGACCTTCCTTATCAGTGGACTAGGGAAGGCGCACAGGACTAAAAGAGGGACATAGCAGGGGTTTGGGAGAGAATAAGGGAGGGTCCTACAGCTTGGATACAAATTGAATAAATAGTAATAAATAAAAAATAAATTTTAAAAATTATCCTTTTATAATGATGGATAATAACCCTGAGATTCTTTGTACTACTTTTTAAATAAAATGTTTTTAATATCTTAGATGTACTTCAAGCTATATTCCTACATCTCTTTCAGCTCCTTTATTTCCTAAAGAATGACCTACTGAAAAATCTCTTGAGAGGTCACAAAGTATTGGATGGGAGAAAATGCTTAGATTCAGAGTATGACATTCTCAATTTTTGGAATTTTCCAAAGGATCTTGGATTAAAGGTTAAAGTAGATACATTTTCTTCAGATGCTCCTCTTGGTCAACAGTTGTCTATCTGAGCAGATGATTCAATGGCCTACAAAGTTTATAAAGGTGAGTCATGACTTATCTCATTTTGATCTTTAATAAAAACAAAAGTAGTTTTCAGGATGTTATGATCCTTTCACACTTATTCAGTACCAATTATTATTCAGCAACCATTTAGACAGTTAAACAGCCAACATAGACTGTTTTCTCATTTCCTGACTCTGATCAATGGAAAAGTTTGTTTTTAAATCTTACTATGCCAACATATTTCTTATGAATAGACTGTTAAATTTCTGTCATTGCCTGAAAACACTGATAGAAGATTTATTTAGTGACAGAGCCTTAGAAATTTTAGTGAGAAGTAAAGGCATTTTTATTGTCAGCCTCTAAAAAAGATAGATTAGGATGACAAGTGAGTGTGTGTGTGTGTGTGTGTGTGTGTGTGTGTGTGTGTGTTTGCTTTGCTACCTCAAATAAATAGTCAACAAAACAACTGAAGGGAGAGCAGGTTTGTTTTTGCTGACTTTGTGAGCAATCAGTCTTACCCTAGTGGGAAAATAATGTTTTAGGAGCCAAAGAATATGATGACACCAAACTCACAGTAGCCAATGAATTATTGACCCCCATTTTGTGGTGGCTTTTTCCACATCAGGTAAATGTTTCTCTACAACTCCTCACAGAAATGCCCAAACACTTGTTTCCATGATGAATCCAAGCCCTATAGAGTTGTCAATCAACATTCACAACTACATTGGATATTAAAGTTCCCTAGTAGCCAGTAAAAATTGAGACAGTTTGAATCTGAAGTCATACTGTGACCTTCTAGAACACTACTTTAATGACAACAGTTTCATATATTGAACCAAGATTTAAATATGTGGGTTTTGTATTGCAAAATGTTCTAAAATTAGTATCACTAATACCCATTACCTTTCATTGTATGTGTAAGCATTTCCAGATTAATATTTGATAATACTTAGAAACATGCCACTCACTCAAAAATTTCACAAAACTCCAAACATTTGTTAATAGTTTTCATTTCTGTTAGATTCCACAGTCTTTGTGCAGTGAGAGCTGTATGCCTGGATTAAGGAAGTCTGCGCAGGAAGGCAAGGCTGCTTGCTGCTTTGATTGTACTCCTTGTGTTGAAAATAAGATTTCCAATGAGACAGGTAAATACAGGCTGACAGAGAACTTCCCAACTCATCCACAGAAGTCTGAAATACCTAAGCCAAAGGAAAAGGACTAGAGAGAAGATACAGACTTTTGTTCCTTGATTAGAAATTTAAAGTTTCCCAAGAGGAAACAAAAGAGTCAGAGACACACTCATCCTCAAAGTCAGAAGTCTCATTGTCATACTAAGCTAAAATACATGCAGAAGACCAGGTGTACTCATGTAGGCCTTATGCTTGCTGTTTCGGTCTCTGTGAGTTCATATGCACCATTTTTGTAGTCGATTCAGAGGGCTTTGTTTTCCTGGTGCCCTCTATCCCCGCTGACTTTTATAATCCTCCCACCTTCTGCTCTCAGTGGAATCCCTGAGTTCTGCAGGAAGGGCTTTGATGGAGACCTCCAATTTAGACACTCTTCACACAGTCTGGCTTTGGGTTTCTGAATCCACTCTGAACTCCTGCCAGAGGAAACCTCTGATGATGATGAAGTGATTCAACTATGAATGTAGCAGAATATCATTAGGAATCATTTTATTGAGGTTTTCTTAGATCAGTTATATTTCATTTTACCCTAGGTTCTAGAATATCCAATCTCCTGCTCTTGGTTACCCAAGAAGTGTCATTCATGTTCTGCTTCTCTTTGAGTGGTCCTTAAATCAGATCAAATAATTCTTGGCTACTTCCATGACTTCTTTTTCATTTTTAATTTATTTATTTTTAATTTATTACAATTTATTCACATGGTATTCCAGCTGTAGCTGTCTCCTTTGTCCCTGTCCAATCCCACCCTCTCCTCTTCTCCCCCTATGTCCCTCTCCCAGTCCACTGATAGGGGAGGTCTTCCTCCCCTTCAGTCTGACCCTAGCCTATCAGGTCTCATCAGGACTGGATGCATTGTTTTTTTTCTGTGGCCTGGAAAGACTGCTCCCCCATCAGGAGGAGATGATGAAAGAGGCAGTCATTGAGTTCATGTCAGAGACAGTCCCTCTTCTCCTTACTAGGGAAGCCCCTTGGAGGCTGAGCTGCCATGGGCTACATCTATGCAGGGGTTCTAGCTTATCTCCTCGCATGGTCCTTGGTTGCAGTATCAGTCTCAGGAAAGATCCCTGTGTGTGTGGTCAATGGAATGTTGTTTGGTTATTATTAATCTAAGGGCTACTCTCCACTTTGAAGTGATACTCAGCAAACTTGTCTTTATAGGTCTGGGTTATCTCACTCAGGATGTTTTTTTTCCTAGTTATATCCATCTTTTTGCTAATTTCATAATGTCTTTAAAAAAACAGCTGAGTAATAATCTAATGTGTAAGTATACCACATTTCTTTATCTATTTTTCTGTTGAGGGATATCTAGCATATTTCCAGTCTCAAGATATTATGGATGAAGCTACAATGAACATGGTTGAACAAGTGTTATTGTGGTGGGATGTTGCATTCTTTGGTTATATGCCCAAAAGTTATATGTCTAGATACTGTGATAGATCAATTCCCAACAGTCTGAGGAACTGCTATATCCATTTACTTAGAGCTATACAAGTTTGTATTCCCATCAACATTTAAAAGGTTTCTTACTCCACATCCTTGCCAACATGTGGTGTCCATTATGGTAGAACTAAACAAGCTGAAAAGCAACAAACCAAGTAATCCACTTAAAAAATGGGGAACAGAACTAAAGAGAGAATTCTCTGCAGAGGAATATCGAATGGCAGAGAAGCACTTACAGAAATGCTCAACCTCATTAGCCATTAGGGAGATGCAAATCAAAACAACCCTGAGATTTCACCTTACACCCATCAGAATGGCCAAGATGAAAATCTCAAGGGACAACACATGCTGGAGAGGTTGTGGAGAAAGGGGAACCCTTCTCCACTGCTGGTGGGAATGTAAACTGGTACAACCACTCTGGAAATCAATCTGGCGCTTTCTCAGACAACTAGGAATAGCACTTCCTCAAGATCCAGCCATACCACTCCTAGGCATATACCCAAAAGAGGCGCAAGTACACAAAAAGGACATTTGCTCAACCATGTTTGTAGCAGCTTTATTTGTAATAGCCAGAAGCTGGAAACAACCCAGATGCCCCTCAACTGAAGAATGGATGCAGAAACTGTGGTACATCTATACAATGGAGTATTACTCAGCAATGAAAAATAAGGAAATCATGAAATTTGCAGGTAAATGGTGGGACCTGGCAAGGATCATCCTGAGTGAGTTGTCCCAGAAGCAAAAAGACACTCACGGTATATACTCACTCATATAAACATACAATATAGAATAAACCCACTAAAAGCTGTACATCTAAACAAACTAAGCAAAAGAGAGGACCCTAACTAAAAT